>NC_143013.1:281585441-281755441 GCF_055824585.1 Amblyomma mixtum
CTGGCTCACTCACCTGGCACTGTTCGCTGCAAAACGTTTGCGTCCTGCAGCAGCTGCAGACGAACTTGACTCGAGGGTCCCCGCAGTTGACGCAAGACAGCCCGGCTTGCACCCAGGGAAGCTCATGCGTCGACAGCTTTGGTTGCAGGGAGAGCAGCTCGGCGGGCAGGCCTGCCTGCATGCCGCCCTGCGTGCCAAAACATGGAAAGAGAGTATAAGCATACACGCGTAGCGGAAGCCTGCTCAAGCGTCATGCACACAATCACACTGTCATCTACTCAGGCAAGAATCAAATGGGGAAACTTGTAATCTGTTCCCTCGCAAACACCGCCTCGCAATTCTTTACTGTTTCGACTAAGGCTTAGGTAGGGTTACACTACAACTTAATCGTGAACAGATATGGCATGGTACGGCATTGTAAGTCATGGTATGGCTCGGTATGGTATGGTATGGTATGGTATGGTATGGTATGGTATGGTATGGTATGGTATGGTATGGTATGGTATGACAATGACATGACAAGCGTGGCATGGCGTGGTATGCTATGGTATATGATATATTCAACGTATGGCATGGCACGGCATGGTACGGTAGGGTACGGTATGGTACGGTACGGTATACAGATTTTAACGTCCCGAAGCTGCACTCGGGCGAAGATGTGCGCCGTTGAAGAGGGCTGTGAATTAATTTAGATCACCTCGTATTCTTTGCCGTGCACTGACATCGCACAGTACACAAGTGTGTTTTACAATTCGCTTCAGTCGAACTGGCTCCCCTGGGATGTGCAGTGGTCCCGTGAACTTGGGTTCGGCAGCCGAGTGCCACATACACCGGGGAAAACTAAGTTCGATGTACGTTGTCTGCGAACCAGTTTCTTCTATGCCTTTTTAATTTATTATTTCCTCCGTTTCATCGGTTTTGAGGTCAAGTTGTACTGTGCTTGGCCTTGAAAACATAGCATATTTGCCCAGGGCGCTTCATTAGGATAGCGGTCTAGTGTGACTGCCCTCTCCGGAAGGAAGCATAAATCTTCCTTGGATAACCGAAACTCAGTACCACTGGAGAAGGAAGCCACATTTAATAGCATCCGCCAGAATTCAGTGTGCGACAAGCACGTCGTAAGTTTTAAGGCGGGTTTACGTACGCGAAAATAAAAACGATGAACTTAATAGTTTGATTTAAGACTTTTCGATCACACATAGCGAAGTCAGGCAAAATGAATTGCAGGAGGGAAACAAAGAACCAGTGCTCGTTCTGTCCTATCAATTGTTTCTCTATGTCCCCGACTAGTTCGCGCTACCTGACTCCGCTGTGGAAAGCTGAGGAGAGGAGAATTCTAAACTACGAGGTTCCCTCAAGGAAAATGGAAATCTAGCTACCAGTACATGTCATACCAATGGGCCACTTTAGTGACAGTGTTTAGTGAAAATGCGACGTTTAGTGACAGTGTGTAGAATATGATAGGCTGTCCAGCTATTTGGTGTAGCGTAATTTTTTCTGCAGCGCTTAGCAAGCGAGGGTACAGCACAGAGAAAGAAAATGTCTTATACGTCTCCGTACTCCATCTTCGTGCTACCAGAAAAAAAAAAAGAACTCTAGGATAAAAAATGTTACGAAGGAGTGACGCAGAATGCAAAACACGAAGTACGGAAGCATGCGCACACTTTCGAAAGGGTTTCCCCAATTCGTTCAGAGTCGTGGATATTTACAGCGACCTTTTACCCCATCTGTACGTATTGCGACGCAATAAAACAAATCAAAGGAGACTTCCCGAGGGTGCAGCACGTCCCCAGAGTTCTAGACGTCGAATGTTCAGCGCAATAAAAGAAACGCATTTTATATTTACAACCCTAACAGAGCTCTGTTTGTGCTCATTTACAGCCCAATTATGAAGGACGTAAAGTAGAGCAGGCGAGTTTCATCCAGTTGATGGTCAGCTCCGTGGTACCTTGCATTTTCTCAGACCATCGTATTTTGCGCTGTTGCAACCATATTTAGGCCTAATTCACTGTATGCGTCTTCTTTAAAAAGGGTACCCGGTTCGAAAGTTCTACACTTGCGACGACAAAGGTCCCTGTATAAAATGAGCGCCGTTAACTCACCGGACTCTCCTTCTGCAGCAAGTGACCGAGGTGCTCCCACGCGGTCGGCCTGTTTTTGGCTTGCTCGAGCAGCGCCTTCTGGTAGAGCTGCTGCTGTTGACTAGGCGGCAGGTTTTGCTTCATCTTCTCCAGGAGTGCGGACGCCTCCGCGGCCTCCTTGTTGATGCGGAGCTGCTGGTACAGGTTGTACGCCATCGCTTGACTGTACATGCTGGCGGCCGCCGAGAGACCCGCTCGGCCCATAGGGTACGCGCTGGCTGCTGCCGCGGCGGCGGCAGCGTTCACTCCAGCGAGGGAACTACCTTGTCCGAGGGCCAGGTTAAACTCCTCCTGCTGACGCGCCAGCTCGGCAGCAACATCCCTAGCGTCCTCCGGCCTTCCCGGCACCCCAGCCTCCGCAAGCCGCCGGTGGGTGGACCTGGACGGCGGCGCCTCGCTCGCGCTCACCAGAGGGGAAGGATCGTGCCGCGACAGCGACGGCACGCCACCGCCATGTTGCTTCGTCACTGAACTGGGCACGGAGGCGGCCTTGAGCAGTGCGGCCGTCGTAGAGGACGACGCGTATTCTCTCAGCGCCTCGCGCTGCAAATGGTGCGGCAGTCCGGCGGTCAGCGAGAGTGGCGACCCGTTCTGCGCGTTCCACCAACTCGACACTGCAGCAGCTGCAGACGAGGCAAGCGCTGATGCGTTGGCACCCCGAGAGGCGGCGGCCTGCGCCACTGGACTGGCAGCCGGAGTCGCAGATGACACTGGTCCTTTCGGAAGCAGAAGTCTGGGCGGCCTCTGAACCCCCGACGAAGAGGACGAAGAAGCGGACGGGACGCTGAAGGCCGACTTGGAAGGCGCCGCTGGCGTCGGCCTCGGTTGCCTGTTGTCGCGTGGAGACACAGAGGACCGTGCCGCCACCGGAGAAGAAGAAGGTGCGGCGCCCCTGTCGTAGGGTAGAAGACCTCGGCCAGGGGGCTCGCCCTCGGGCGTCGAGTTGGTCCGGAGTCGATGGGGTGAAGCCGTGGCCAGCAACGGGATGGGCAATGCCGGAGGCTGCTGTTGCTGTTGCACGGCAGGCTTTTTCTGAAGAGGAGCATCGCTTTCGGACGGGAAGCCAGCCAGCGACGTGAGGTCCGCGGTCGCAGTGGCTGCCTGCGCCACAATGCTCGGAACATCCGTGAAGCCGGGACTGTCACTGGACTCGCCAGAACCGGACTCAGTGCCGAAGGCCCGTATGACGGAACAGATGCCCGGGTACTTGCTCTCTAGTTGCTTGAGGGAGTCTTCCTTGGCCGTCCTAAGACTGCTTATGCAGGCCAGTTCTTTCTCCTTATAAGTGGCCAGGATGGTCAAGTGGTGGATCTGCTTCTTCAGCTCCACGATCTTGGACTCTAGCGTGCTCATGCCGAGCTTGTTCTCCGGGAAACTCATTGGCGGCACGGACGCCATGTTGGACACCTTCGCCATTTGGGAATGCTGCTGTTGCTGCTGTTGCTGATGCTGCTGTTGAAGCTGCTCTTGATGCCTCGCGGTAAGACGGGCGTTCAGGAGGGATTTGGCTTCGGTAACGATATCCGTGTCGCGCGCTCGCTTGGGAGAGTCTTTGGTCGTTTCAGCCGAGCCGCGAGCGCTGCGCGAGTCCAAGATGACTTGCACGGGGGACGAGGCGGCGCTGCTGTCGCTTTCTTTTGGTTTTCGACTAGGGTCGAGCAGCAGCCGTTGCAGGATGGAATCTGAGGGAGGCTCCGAGCTGCTGGTCCCCGCAGACTGCAATCCGTTCGCGTTGCTGTCAGAGCCGTGGCCTCGCCTCTCGCGTTCCTTGGAGCGGTTGTCAACTTCGGCAGGCGGGCCCGTTGAGAGACGAGAGGATGAGTAGTTGATGGGAGAGTTGGAGAGCGCCTCTTCCGACGCCGACTGACTAGCGGTGGCCATTTGCGGTTGCACCTTGCCCACAGGAATGTCCGCTTTCGCTCGAAAGGCTTGCTCTGAAACGAAAGGGAAACAGTGTCTCACTCAAGGTTTCGGCACGGACATTTCGCGCGCAGAGAAAAGCGGCGAGTCGCGCGGAGACAAACATTTCTACGCAGCTGCGCGGCACGAAAGCTCACTCAGCGTCATCGTTTATAGGCTTGAGTCACACGGCGCCCGAAAGCTGAAGCTGTAGTAAAGGTGACCGGGGTTTTAGCCCGGCAGCCGCAAATTCACTCTCTACCCTTGCTGAGGGAGGGACCGTGAACACAGCTCATCTAGGTTATCCAGACTGAATAAGCAGCTTTTATCGCGGCTCGTTGACAGGACGCGCGATAAGTCTGTTTGCTTGCCGCGCAGGTCGGACAACCCTTTCGCGAGCAGCTGCCGGTCCAGCGAAGCAGTCAGCTCAAACGTGGGAGGGAAACTTCCGTTACGCAAAGCAAAAAAAAATGAGGCCAACCTTGAGAAAACAACTCAGAGAGTAACGTTATGAACCGCCAGGCGCACACATTCATTACTAAACACTCAATGCTTCTGAAAAGGAGCAAACAACCAGGTAACACGTTACGTGCAATGTGCGACAGTATAGGCGTAGCTATAGTCACTGCCCGCCGTGGTGGCTCAGTGGTTATGGTGCTCGGCCACTGAACCGTAAGACGCGGGTTCGATCCCGGCCGCGGCGGCCGAATTTCTATGGAGGCGAAATTCTAGAGGCCCGTGTACTGTCCGACGTCAGTGCACGTTAAAGAACCCCAGGTGGTCGAAATTCCTGAAGCCCTTCACTACGGCGTCTCTCATAGCCTGAGTCGCTTTGGGACGTTAAACCCCATAAACCAAACCAACCAACCAGCTATAGTCACTGTATATATCTGTATACTGCAGCTTTTAGCCCCGTCTCCCTCCATCTTTTTTTGATGGAAAATAAAGTTTATCTTATCTTATCTTACGTTTGTAACTTGAGCTGCATATCACCTCCGCAACGTATCACGGCCCGTTATGGAAGGGTATATGCGCTAAACTTTGCTGCCATACACACTCAGTAAGCTACACTTGTCAACAATTAAAGGTTCGCCTCCCCACGTATCAAGCGTACCGCGGGTTAACCTCTGGTCGTCTGCATGTTGGGTTCATTGTGACAGCCTTGTATTATGAGTACGTCCAGTATTCACGGAAGGGTGTGGTCTGTGACTCAATTTTTATTCGGAACTAAACTATCGAGCTTTCCAAAAGGGCTGTAAATTCATCGAGTTCAACTAATTTCAACCAGGTTACTTCCGCCCGTCGGTTTCGGCGCGATTTCGAGACGATGTTTCAAGGAATATTAACGCGATTGGGAGCAAAAGCATCCGATGCTCAGAAAACGCCCGTGGCTGGCGCCAGCAAGCATTGGCTAGGCGTTAAACGGAAACGTTGCGGAAAAGAGGCGCGAGCCAGCCCACCTCCGAGATATCGATCGGTGGCCTTGGCCGCAACGGGCGGTCACCTCGCGGGGCAGCGATACGAAGCGGAGGAGGAGCGGTGGTGGGGGAAGGCATGTTCGTTCCCGGCGTACTTACGCCACGGCTGCGTATACATCTCACGCGCAAGCTGGCATCGTTTGAAGAGCTGCTGCGTATCGGGAGCAGACGCGGAAGGGGGGAGCCCACGAAGACGAGCGAAACATCGAGCGAATGGAAGGGGGGGTTGGAAAAGGGAGTCGGGCTTGGGAGCACCAACGCGGTGATAACCCCAAGGCCTACGCCGGCACGTACGCCGTAATTAACCACATTTGCCGCCGCTCACTTTGTGGCCTTTTCGGTCAGCGCCACGAGCTCAGCGATGCGCGGCTACACGCATCGCCGGTAGTAGGGGATGCTCGCAACGTGCTTCAGATGCAGCTAAGAATGTTTTTTACGCCACATGAGCATACCAGCTCTTTCTTTATCTCTCTACCTCTCACCCGATTACGCCACCTCTTCTTGTAATGTACCCCGCCGCGGTGGCTCAGTTGTTACGGCGCTCGTCTGCTGGCCCGAAAGACGCGGGTTCGATCCACGCCGCGGCGGCTGAATTTCGATAGAGGCGAAATTCTAGAGGCCCGTGTACTGTGCGATGTCAGTGCACGTTAAAGGGCAACTGCAGCACTTTTTTGAGAATTTTGCGATATTCAAGGATTCAAATCTATATAGGCTGTAGGTAAAGCATGCCAAGTGTTTTTGCACTAGCATTTGAAATAGTGTCGTAATCGATGATTAAATGTTGCGCTTCTGCTCAATGCACTGGAGGTGTGCAAGAAAGTTCAGCGTGACGTCACGGAAGGTATGATTTCCAATTACCGCTGTCGTCAGCCACACCCTGCGCTAACTCGTTAGACGCTGCCAAACAACTCTCGGCAGGGTTTGCCTTCGGTGGCATTGCTTTTTTCCTTCAAAGCAGGCGTTTGCTCGTTGGAAATGTATACCGATACCTTCGATGACGTCATCATGCCCCCCCCCCCCCCCCCCCCCCCCACTTGGCGTTGTGCGCGGCGGAGAAGCTTGAAGGGCGTCCGGATTTTAATCAGCGACTACTTCACTATTTAAAGCGCTAGCCCAAAAAGACTTCGCATGCTTTACCTGTAAGTTTCACACATTCGACCCTCTTAAGCTCGTTGATTTCTAAAACCTATGCAGTTTCCCTTTAAAGAACCCTAGGTGGTCGAAATTTCTGGAGCCCCTCACTACAGTGTCCCTCATAGCCTGAGTTGCTTTGGGACGTTAAACACCAATAATTCAGTCTAATCCAATCTTCTCGTAATGCAATGTCGTGCGTTTAATCGCATCTCGCGAGCGCTTTTTCGCGGTTTATTTCCGACATTACAAAGTCAGCCAAACCGTCATTGTCAAAAACAGGAGCTCGTGCTGTCGAGGCACGTGTTTGGGAGCGAAAAACTATCGCGATACCTGCCCAGGAAAGCTCCACGGCTTCTTTTTTTTTTCTTGCCTTTTTTGTAGGAGTCCACCGGTTCTTGGATTAAACGAAAACAACACGTATATACGCAGGCTGAGAACAGAGTACCCCTGCTTAGCACACACCAAAGATTATTACCGACACGGAGAGTCCTACAGAGTTCTAGTAGCTGAAACTTTAAAAATATTGCTACAGACACGAAACGGTTAGACGGCGTCCTAACCGCATCATTTTCAAGCTTACTGTTGCATACAAGTTGAGCGCTGAAAGCCGTGCCGCTGAATTTCAGAGAGACCATGTTTCGGGAGACCGGTGGTACGAGCAAGTTGGACTGTATTGTTCTCCGCCAATTTCCGCAAAACATGCATTGCAGAGTCTGATGCAAATCTCTTCAGTTTTTTTCTGTGGCAAGAGGCCATTATTCCTCAAGTTTGCGACAGGTATCGTTGCATCATTTTGTACAGCCGAGGGGCGGTGATAAGACGACGATCTTATTGCAACTTCCTTCCATTTAAATTCGTTTTGCCATTCTTTACTGACTCAACGATGCCACGCCTCCACTATCACGAGCCGGACCCGCCAATCGGCTTGGTGGAAAATAACAGAACAAGCTCCGAAACGAGGTGACATTTTACAGTCCCAGATTGCCTCCCCAATTATTCCCCGTGCCAAATCGAAGCGAGAATGGAAAGCTGGGTCAACTTCGGGAGGCGGCGGCGTCAGATATCTAAACGCATCCAGAACTGACGCACGCGCACTTAATTTGCGACGATGACGCAACGCTCACATCGGCGTACAAATAGCTCTCGCTGAACAGCGCGCGTCATCTTACTGGCAGGGGAAAAACCAGGTGCCGTTGTAACCGGGCCATCCCGGACACCTTGTCTCGCGTCACTCCTGGCCTCAGAAAAACAGCTGCAGCCTAATATCAGAAGCGCCACAAGGACTTTCGGAAAGCTCCCCCCGACACACAGCAAGAAACAAGTAAAAAAAAAAATCATACAGATATATAGCGATGCAAGTGTGTGCGGTGTTTCCGGAATTCTCCGTGGTAAATCACTCTCCCTGCCACGGAGATAATGACACCATCGTATTTTTCGCTGGAGCTGTTTTTTTCTCAAACAGCGCGCGGTCCGCTCGTTTTGACTTATTTTTCTTTATTTTTGTTCTCCTCGTCCGCAATAAAGGCACGGCACGAACCTCCGGCTTCATCGGGACGGGAATCGGGACGCGAGCATAGAGAGAGCTTCAGTGGCTTCCCATCGTCAGAACGGCGACCTATACATCAAAGCCTCCCCTTTGTACTTATTAGCCATGCTGAAAGAAATAATCTTGCCATTTCGGTACACTGTCGATTTGTTAGTCGTATAATATGCTTTGGAAAGCTGGTAGTTTGTACTTTTATACGCCATACTCTAACTGCTCAGATTAAATGCTTCTGCGAACGTTTGTTTGGACATGAAACTGACGACCTTTGCAATGACAAGGACACGGTATCGCTTGCTTGCTAGACGCTACAGTAACTGCCACAGTAACGGTAACGACTGACTCTGGGTGCGAGCATCACTAATGGAACGACAAATGTCTTAGTTTCAGTGATGTCCAGTCCCGGAATTCCATTTCCATAATCGTGGCATGAACGGGAGCCGTAGAACAGACCCTGTTACCGTTCACTCGCCAAAATAATTGAAACGAAAAGTCGCCGTTAGTCGATCGGTCCAACGAGCAGACCATCCTGTGCAGTCGCGCAGCTGATAAAAAAATATCATTCGGTCTTGCCAATAATTCGCCTTCATATAAAGAACGAGATTCGAAAACTCTCCCTCAGGTGTAATTTCATAAGTGTTTCCTGCAAAACGCTCCTCTGCCAGTACGCACTTCCAAGACATCTTTAATTCACTCAGATATAGCAAAGCTATAAATGGAAGACAGTACTTTCATTTAACGACATCCTTAGTACAAGAAATTGGAGCCCAGGCACATATGAGAGGAGGGACGAATACCGCGGTGCTTGCTAAGAAGGAAGAGTGTCTCAGAAAAAAAAAGAAATTGTTAATGAAGCCACATTTATGAAACCTTACGGCCACAAGTACTTTTGCGTGCTGATTCCAAATACGTAATTTTAATTTAAGTAACGCACGTATAACGCATTTCCAGCCAGTGGCTACAAACCGGTTTGCAGAATGCGCTTCACTATTTATTTATTTTATTTATTTCAAAATACTGCAGGCATATGTGGCCCAAGCAGGAGGGGCAAACAACCTAACAACACACAAAAGAAACGAAACAACAACACACAACATCATTCGGCGATAACAAAGGGAAGATAAAAACAACAGCATTAAAAAATACAAAATGAGACAAACTTAACCAAGGAAATGTTCTTCCAATGCGTTGCTAAAAGTGTTATTTTGAAAAAGGGATTCTGGGAGCATGCTCCAATCGGAGATGGTTCGGGGGAAGAAGCTATACTTGAATGAATTCGTTCGTGCAAAAATAGGCTGCAGTGTGTGTTCCTTAGTGTGTCGTGTCTGGTGGTAGAAGGTTGAACATAGTTAGGTATTGGAATGTTTACCTGGCGTGAAAGAATCTTACGGAGGAACAAAATGTGCATACTGTAACTGCACGTGCTTTTCCCTGCGCTTGCACATTCAGTATGCACATTTACACCGCTTTTGGCAAACGGTCGAACTGTGGTGCCCTGAACACCCCCGAGCAAGACAGAGAAACGTTTTCGACAAACGCTACGACGACAAGCGCAATCTCTCGTGTAAAATGGGATATGTTACGCAATATATTTGACAGGGTATTTTCTAAATTCCAACGGACATTGGTTTACACGGCTCATCACGTGCGATTTGCCTCCACCTGATAAATAATTTACAACTGAAATCCTCCTCTCATACTGCTTCCAAACACTTTACGCCAGCCTGCCCAATGAGCCGGAATCACAGTGTATGAAGAGGCATCTACAACACCAATGTTTATATGCGCGCCTCGAGGAGATTGAACTCAACTCTGACCTCAAAGCCTGTTGAACCGGAAACAGCAACGACAGGAGAGGATGGATTCAGTTAAACGGTTTATAAGGTATTAGGGGATTCTGTGTGGCAACTGATGTTTGCTAATGTCTCGCGAATTTCTAGGATTAAGAGCGCACAACCGATATTTAGAGTACGTACTCCTTTAAGCTCGTAAACTTCAATACGCAGCTCTTGCTCACCTTTCAAGGACAGGTCCAGCGGCTCCAAGCCCAGTGCTTGAGTGAAGCTCACTCGGCTTGAAACGGACAAGTCGTTGGGCTCCTCCTCGACCACGATGACTTCGGGCGACGAGGCCGCCGCAGGTGACGTAGGCAGCGACGCCGGCCACGGGTGCAGGCCTGCCCCAAGGTGGGCTCGGGACGGCGGAGCAGGGGACAGGGACGTCCTTCGATGACTCCCCGAAGGAGGTCTGGGTGCCGTGTTCAGTGGGAGAGCTTCACCAGCGGCGGAGGTGGAGCCGTCGCAACCGCTTGGTGCGGCCGGTGATCCGCGGACGCTGCGCATACGAGGGACGAAAGTGATCAGACTTCGGGTAAACCAACGTGCTATGGTACCACAGCGATATTGTGATGAATGAACTGGCGGACTCTTGCATCACAAGGGGAATGTCTCCGACTTAAATAGTTAGTTCTCCGAGCGACTTAAAAGAGTGAGCCAGCGGTGTAGCACTTCAGAATAGGGCGGCCTTTGAAACATAACTCATTCGAAAGGGTGACACAGGATGTCATTTGCAAGTCTAGCGGGTCTCTTGCTTGAGAATCAAACAGGGGAACTGTTTCTGAAAACTTGGCAACATATGGCTGCTCCAAAACAGTACTGAACATTAGCCGCTATCGCAGCTATATAAAAAGAACTTTAAAATTAGCAGACACTACCCTCCCCCCCCCTCCCTCACACACACCCACCCTGCACCGTGAATGAAAAAAATTAAAGTAGACAGCTGTGCCACAAACTAGTCACCGTGAGAGAACCATTACCAAGGAGACCCCATGGTCCACACTTGGGGGTTGTGCCTTCCCCAATCAATATGTTCCATATGGGTGAACGCCGCACGGACAACATTATTCTCAGGCAGCAGGTGAGGTATAGAGTTTACAGCTACGAAATACTACGATGCTGACGGCGGCACCGTAAGTTTAGAGCACCACTGAAAATTGCAGTATAATCTTCATGAACTCTGGATTCATTTCAGTGATCACATGCCAGCAGATCCGATTCTAATTAAAATCTTCCATCGCGTCTAAGACTAGTGGCCGACATGCACGATCCTGATACAGCGTTACGCCTTTTCCACCAAAAAAAGCCCGTGAATGATCTTCAAAGTGTATTCGCATTTCATCAAACTTTCCATGCCTGAAATGCAGAATAACAGAGTTCGCATTTGCTATTCCCAATTAATTTTCAGTAGTGAACAATCAGAAAAGTCCTAACCACTCGGCTGGATTAAATATAAAGTGGATGTACCTAAAGCGGAAAAAATCTCTATGCACGTGAGGAAACCGCTAAGAAAGTTATTGAGGTGCGCATCACAGCACGAGCCAAAAGACGAACAGATCACTCGACCATCACTACAGCTCAATCAATGTTGACGGCATATGACTGCCTTCGCTGAACGCACCACAAACACACTCGGTTCACACGCAGAGCAAATCCAAGCTGTCTATTTCCACGCCTGCCGCACTGGTTCCCACCGGAAATCGAATTTAGTTGCACGTTTTTTTTTTTCCCCGTGGACATCAAAGCGTGTAAACAGTCTCACCTGAGCGCCGCCGGCGGAGATCTGAGATGAGCCGGAGAAGCTGCATCCGTTGCGGCGGCGGCAGCGGCGGCACCGGCCGCCTCCAGTGTCCTGGCGCCGTCGCCTTCGCCGCGACAAACGACACCCGTGTCAGCGGCTGCCTTTTCGGATTCACACACTGCACTGCGCGCCGGGCTCGCATCGGGCTGGCGAGGAGACCGCTGTGATGCGTGCACAATGGAAGAGTCCAATTCACGCCTCACCACGGCGGCGCGCTCTTTGTCCGCCGAAGAGTCGTCAAGCCAGGCACCACCACCACCACCTACACCATCAGGGACAGCGGACGGCGGCGCGCCGTGGCAGGAGTCGTCAGTATCACAGATCACTAATTGCGACTCGCCGTCATCGTCGTCGTCCTCGTCATTCACATCGTCACCAACAATGGCACGTGCGTCGACACGTGCGTACTCCGGCGGCGGCAGCCTACGCCGTGCCTGCGTCTCCCCACAGTAACTGTTACCAGCGTCCGCCACCACACGGACGTCGCGCGTCGTGGGGTCGTCACGATCACCGTTTCGCACCTTCACGAGGGAACTGAGTTCACGGGGCGCGGTCGTTACGCTCGCTTCCATGTAGCCCAGCTTGGGCGGTTCGCAGGATAAATAAATACTGGAATTCAACGATGCAGAGGAACTCTCCGCGACTAGCACTCGCGATTTGTCACCATCACTAGCACCAACAGCACCGACAGGTCGCAACTCGACAGCAGCGTTGTAGGCCACGTCCTCGTTGCTCGCTGCGAGGTCCACGTCCTGGGAGCCACCGCAAGCTAAGCTCATGGCGTCCGCAGAAGACTCCGTGTTGGAACTGTCCATGTCCGAGGTCAGATCCACAGACCGGCGCCGGCGCTTGGCGTCGGGAATTGAGTCTTCGGCATCCCGCTCCCCTAGAAGCCCGTTGTCCGGATGGTCGGTGGAGGCGGCGCGTTTCTTCTCCAGTTCCTTCTGGTAACAGGAGCGCCTCCACTGACTCCTGGTAAGCATCCGTTTCGTGGGCGACGTTTCGCGCTTCTTGTAGCGCTTGCGAGTGCCACCATTACCTCCTTGCCTGGTCCTCGTTGTTATCGAGCCATGCTCAGAAGATGACCCCTGATCAGAACTCCCGCGCCGCCGTCTTTTTCCGGCAGCAACGGCGGTATGGCTGTCTTCGGGCAACACTTTGCCGAAAACAAGCCCATCGTCATCACCGGCAAAATCTTGGCGTCTAAAGCCATTGGATTCACAAAAGCTGCTAATGACATCTTTGATGTTGGCCTCCGAAAGCTTGGACGGTGTTTCAGAACCGGTCCTCACAATCCTCTCAACCACGTCGTGTAGCACTTGCCTGACCGTGAATTCGACGTCGTCCTTCCTACTGGCCACCTCCATGGCGGCCATCTGCGCCCTCCTCAGCGCGTGCTTTTTCTTAGGCCCCAGAGGGCGGCCCCTCTTGCGAAACTTTTTACAATCCACGCTGACGATTGTGCCCTCTTGAACCGTGGTAAACACGCTGAAGATATTGTCGAGGCCACGGTCGGACGAGGGTGCGTCACGGTTGTTTGCAGACTCGAGGCAGTCAACGGTCCGGTCGTTGCATTCGGAAATGTCTGCGCCGTTCAAGAGCGGAGAGCACTCCCTTTCCCACTTGACTTCGGCGACTGGTGGCTCCGTTGGCACTGCTGCGGGCGATGAGGTATCCACGTTCTCCGACGCGTCATTGCCGACGACGTCTGCGGCGGGAACGCCCTCCTCCGTGTACTCCGCACTGTTCGAACGGGACGCAACACCTGGAGACCACTGCAGCGCTTCAGTGCTGTCAGACTCAGCGTCTCTCTCACAACTGCTCCTGGCCTTCCGATCCTCGGGCAACAACACGCTAGCGCACTCGCTCTCCGCTAACGTCACGTCACCGCCGGTCTCGTCACAGGTTTTTTCAATAGGCGACGCAGGCGGCTTATCCGCGACGTCAGGGTCCCCTTGGAGCTCGCTCTGCCGCCGTCCGTTCGCATCAACGTCGGAAGCTCGTGGAGATGGCGAGGGCTCTGGTTCGGCCGGTGTGCGCAGTTGAGGCTCTTCAGCGCCTCTGTGGTCGCCGTCGTTACGACTGCCGTTGTCGTCGACGCGGCTATCTTCCTCCGCACGACGCGGCCTTGTGTCCGGATAAGCGGGCGAGACAGGGGCAGCCGCACTATCAGCGCGCCCGTCATCACAATTCGCACTCACCACTGGTCCATGAGCAACAGCGTGGGCGAGGCTATCGCCCGCGTCTTCGGAGATATCGTCCGGCTTTATTATTAAGCTGTCACGCAGGGCGCACCCTTTGTTTGCGATAGCGCTCTTTTCGGCGGCGGCGTTGTTTACGGGCGATGCGGGTGCTTTTTGGTGCATTTTATCCTCTGCGCTTGGCACTTGACACTTATCACTGACCTCAAAAGACTGGTCGCTCCCATTCGCCGGCATGCTGCCTTCGGCGGAGTCGCGCGGCTCACTCATCTCAACTTCGTGCAATGTCCCGTCCAGCTGTGAGGTCTCAGAGAAGCCGCGCTCGGCATCAGAGCGCGTAGAAGTTTGACTAGTAGCCCTGGACGCAGTGCAGGTTGCGAAGTCGGGCTGGTAGTTGAAGCCGTAGATGTCCGGGGCCGGTAGAACGATACGGAGCGGCGAAGCTGCCGAAGTACCTTCGGAACGCCTCGGAGCTTCGACTTCCTTGCGGGTTTTCTTGATGTCCGGCGGCGTACTCCTGTCCAGATGTTCGCAATGTCTTCCCGGCGGAGAGGAGGAGCGCTCTGCGTCGTCGGAAGATGCGTCGAGAGCTCCGTACACCTCGCGGTTTCTCCTGGGATCGGTCTCAATGAGGAAATTGATTATGTCCGACAACTCCTCGCTCTTGTCCGTTTCGTCGTCGCTCCTGGGTTCTAGTTTCACCGCCACTCTGGAAACGTCGACCTTCGATGACTGCACGATGGCGCTACCCTTGCCTGTCTTGGTTTCGGTCGAGGGCCTCCGTTTGGCGCCACCACGGGCCATCGCGGCCTGAGTCCCGTGGGCCACATCGCATTTTCCTGGTCTCTTCGTGCTGAACGCCAACTTAGCCTCCACCGAGCCGCGAGAGAGGCCGTTGGCTGGGCCGACCTTGTGCAGCTTGGAGACCTTCGGTGATGCAGGGCGCGGAGAGTCGGAATCTACGTCCTCGGCTAAGAACAAGGGGAGCTCTACGGCAGCCTCCAGCACAGTTCAGTCACTGCCTTTCTCGAGCAAGGCTGAGAAATGGACCTGAAGTGGGAGAGTCCGTTTGGCGGTAATATGTGAAGAGTTCCCGTAAGAGGGCACCGTTCCACTTTCTAGTCTTAGAAGAAACCTATCCCCGCTTATGCCAATGACTGGTTGAGGTCAGCACGAGGTCACCGGGTCAGTGTCGCTGTTCCGGAGCAGAAAGAAAGTCATCTGTGCCGCACGAAGGAACGTCGAAGATGACCACAACAGTGGCCCGGACCGTCGATGTTTCTGTAGGCAAAAATAGAAAATAGAAATGAACATTACAACAGTATCAGGGTCTACTGACAACAGCTTATATCCACCGCTCGCTCTACTCCAACACTCTAATAATCACTCAAGGACGCCTGAACAATCATAAATGTGGACATGCATTAAATGTCCCTCAAGTGTCTTATGCGGAGCAGCTATAGGCAAAAAGGGGGGGAGGGGGAGGGGGTGTATACGTCACATTTGAAGGGGTTCTGTTTCATTTTAACAATGCAAGTTTAAGACACTTTCCATTTAAAAAAAAATGAGTTTCAGCATCGGTTCCATTTTAACCGTGTAAGTTTAAGACACTTTTCATTTAAAAAAAAAATGAAGTTCAGCGTCGTTTCCCCCCAAAATTTCGCACTTCAGGGCGAGACCCAATCCCTAAAATCCGCCCCTCATTCGTGATATAATAACCAGTCCTTAACACTGTGACTTCGCTATCTGAAACATGCAGCAAAAGAGTGGTGCGACATTTTACTGCGTGACGTCTGAAATGAACGATGATAAAACTATTCTTGGTTCTCAAATATGCGGCAGCGCTTTATCTCTCTTTCCTATGTGAGAAAAAACTTAGCCACCGTACTATTTGCGTATCGTTCTTTAGCGACAGCCAAATACCACAATCACGAACGACAGGGAAGGCTGTTTCCCATTTCGTGGCATGTAGTGTTATCGACTACATCGCCTTTCCACTCTTATCCAATACACTATCTTTCCACTCTTATCCGGTACACTATCGCAAGAGCGCAAGGTCACACACAAACCCTCAAGAACCAGCGACGGGACTCGTCTTCATAAATTTACACAAATCATGGCCTCCAAGGCCGGATGTGCGGTATCACCAACGCAGCCGAGGCGCGTATAGACAGAGTGTCACGGACAGTTATCAGACGTTTGCACCACAGAAGTTAGAATTTTTGGTGTTCGCTGTACAACTGTAAAGGCTGTTGTGTCAAAAAACACAACAATGATGTTCCCGGCTTCCTTACTCTCTCAACAAGCGTGACCTGGTGGCTCTTGACAAACCTTAACTACCTACAAATGCAAGCATGGCTAGTTCTCGGCCCAAGCCATAATTCAAGGGGGGGGGGGGGGGGGGGGGGAAGCGCCAGCAGATCCCCATACCACTTCCGCGGAAATATGCGAACCTGCCTCGAGTTCCGCGAAGTGCCCTTTCGTTTGCTGGCATGCTGGCCAGCACCGAAGCGTCGCGGGGCTCGTTTCCTGTCTCGGCCATTCGGCACCTCCACGATGAGCAGACGCATAACTCGCCCTGTCAGTTAGCTAGAAAAACTCGTCATCCTTCGAGAAACGACCCGCAGGGGCGGTGGCGGAAGGGAAAAGGAAAACAGCACCGCGCGATAAGGGCAAGTGCGCCCTTGGGGAGAGGGTACTCAGAATGGTTTCTTTGGTTGGTTTGGTTTGGTTTATGGGGTTTAACGTCCCAAAGCGACTAAGGCTATGAGGGACGCCGTAGTGGAGGGCTCCGGAAGTTTCGACCACCTGGGGTTCTTTGACGTGCACTGACATCGCACAGTGCATGGGCCTCTAGAATTTCTCCTCCAAAGAAATTCCAGCCGCCGCGGCCGGGATCGAACCCGCGTCTTTCGGGTCAGCAGCCGAGCACCATAACCACTGTGCCACCGCAGCGGCGGTTTCTTTACGTGTTTCGTTTCCTTTTTTTGCCAAGCCATGGTTTCGAGGTTGTTTCCAGCCTACAGGGGCTGTGACTGCTGTATATTAAAGTTCACTGGTTATCGAAGTTTAGGGCGGGCCTTGAAACATGACCTCCCTAACTCCTTTGTTTGCGAAACCTACAAAAATGCAAGCAAAGGCACCTGACAGCAGTCTGGGTGAAGACTCCGTGTTTGGCACGTACTTGTACAAGTATCTAGGCTTTAACCGAAACCCTTCGGTCGGTAAGTGAAGGTCATGTGGAGTGTTTTTTCTGCGTGAGAATTTCCCCAATAAGTTACAGTTCGCTCGATTGTCTGCGTGGCTTTGCCTCTGTAACCCAGTTTCCCCTGGTACATTCATGTAAATATAAACCTCCCTTGACCTGGACAGGTCCTGCGTAATGATCGTCAAATCATCCACGATTGGAAGAGTCTGAGCCCTCCCGAAGAACCGAAAGGAACATCAAGCGATTACTCCACACAAGAACGCAAACACCGGGGACAAGCTTGTTTTCAAGTCTGTCGTTTTAAAGCCAAAACAACAGGATCGTACTTAAACCCACACTCCTTTCTACATTTCAAACCTAGTGTGTCGGGATATTCGCACAACGATCGTCGCCGTCAAAAAATCACGAAACGTGACCTTAGCGAAGAAATTCATATTCATTTTCAATTTTGGGCGAACTGTTCGAGGTTTAACGGTGCACTGCGTAATTGACAAATCCAGAATGGGTTCCATGGACATATTCCACGCTGCGCAAAAATACGGCGATGAAATTAAGATATGGAGAGATATGGGAGAGGCCTTTTAGCCTGCAGTGGCCGTAGTCAGGCTGATGATACTGATAATGTGTGCATTCCATAGACCTTTACGTGTAGTATGTGTAGTCGCATTGGTCTGAGTGAAAAATGTCGCCCTTCTTTCCCAGCTATTGAGAAATCCTATTTATATTAGTGTAACGCTCATCCTCATGAAAGGAGTACGTGTTTCACTGCTTTGGTAAAATTTCAAATGTTCTCGAGATTGCCGCAGAGATGTTTGAAAGCTTGAACTTCTCGAGCATCAGGGTGTTTGCAAATGAAATGAAATATGGGAGCATAAGTCCCTGTCTTCATTTCGAAGCCTTGAAGGTCACAGACACTGTTCTTATCTCATCACATAACTAAAGTCACTTGAAAAACCAACGATGGTCCTTGATAGAACCTCAAGACATAGAAGGCGAGACACCATCCCTTCAGCAGGTACAAATATACGCAGTAACAGAGCATGTTTTAGGCGTGCTCTTGCCATATGGTGTTCTTGTTTCTCGTCGACTGCGATGTAGCGCACAGCTGCAGTATAGATTCACACATACAAAAAAAAAAACAAGAAACAGTCTTCCCACCCCCATTTCGTAGCTCATGCAACAGGCATCCACTCACTCTCTTTAGCGCACCAGTTACGAGCACAGCGGCCATTAGAGGGCAGCACTGGTTGTCCCCACGAGGACCACGCCGTGAAACTACGTGCGTTCGATGGCTACGCCGGAAACGAGAAGCTGCTAATTTAAATTGCTCCTCAAAGGTTTTATTGTTTTCAAACGCCTCACGCGGGCGAAGCGCATGAAAGCGCGCCGAGTAAAAACGAGCGCCATTGCTAGAGCCCCTCATACTTCTTCTAACCAGCTGTGCACAAAAGCAGCGACAGCTGCTCCCGAGTGTAGATGAAACCAATAGGAAGGAGAAAAGAACAAGGGTACGCAGGCTCTGGGCTTTTCATAGCAACAGTCGAATTCAGGAAGGTCGGTTATTTGCAGCTCCCAGCTTGCGTGCAAGACGTGCGAGTAACCGACGGACGCGGTACAAGGGAAACAAAACGTTTTTTCGTTCAAACGGAAAGACGGGGTGAAAGCATGGAATCAGGACTACAATGTGAACGCCAATGCCTTTTTCAGCGAAATTATATTCATCTGCACTTCGAGTCCGCTGGACTTCGCTGAAAGCAAGGCTCTGCGCTAATTAAAATGTACCGGCCAAACAGACGTCACCATTTGAGAGGTTAATTAGCAAGTTTGTGCTTGAGTTTTTCGATGGTAAGAAAATTCGGAGAATTGATGGTTGCAGTGGTTTCGAACATAATGTCACAGTGACGAGAAAAATACCTCTCTCAATGACCCATGTTGTTCCCGATTCTTGTAATGGACATATTTTTCTAGTAAGGTTTGAATTTCTCGGGGGCTATCAGAAATTTAAAAGATAAAGAAGCAAAAGAAAGTGGATGATGCTGAATGTGGTGATGCGCTGGGTTTCAGGTGGTGCTTAAGGGATCATTTCATCGAGGCAACCGTACAACGCAACTAAAGAACGCCTATAGGCCAAAAAGCGACGACCGCACAGTTCATCAATTCGCCGCAATCCAGTCACTTAAGACGAAAGCTGAAAGCAGAACTTTGCATGAAAGTACCTCGCTCTCCTTGCCATACACGCCTGCAACTTCGACCAGTTGCTAGATTTTTACAGACGTCACATATTACGACTAATGCTGAATGAGAACCGCAAGAAAGAAAATAAAGCTGCAGCTATTTCGAATAAAGTCATCCGAACGTGGAAAGAGAAATTGATAAAATGGTTATATTAGTGTTTCATTCCTTCAAAAACATTCCAGCTCACTCCCTCGTTCATAGTTCTTGCTCCTTACAAAAGAATTAATGTCATTGGGATCGAACTGCTGCAAGCCCATCACGCATTCTGCATCCCAGCCTCTAGACAATACGAGTGCAAGTACGCCTTGCAACAGAAACTCGCGTTTAAAAATTGTTCACCATTTCTGTCTTTTCCATTGATACTGCCTTACAGAAGACGAACAGAGTGCCACCTAAGCTATTTCAAGGATTATTCTTGAGTCTGGGTCCATCGCAGCCATAACACAGCTCCCCAGTCTTCCTTGGCTGCCTTCGGTTCGGACTCCAGGGCATCAAAGTCACCTGATCATGATGCCAGCAAAGAAAATCTCCGGTTTGTCTGGTCACTAGAAGTAGCTGTGAAGATGTCGGCATGAAACGCTTTGCCGGGTCGAAAACGCTTTGCTGGGTCGGAAACACTTTGCCGGGTCGGAAACGCTTTGCTGTGTCGGGAATGATTTGGTATGTCGAAAACGCTCTGCTGGGTCGAAAACGCTCTGCTAGGTCGAAAACGCTCTGCTAAGTCGAAAACGCTTTATTGCGTCGAAAACGCTTTATTGGGTCGAAAACGCTTTATTGGGTCGAAAACGCTTTACTGGGTCGAAAACGCTTTACTGGGTCGAAAACGGTTTACTGGGTCGGCCTCGCGGAGCCTGGATTGGGTCATAATATGGTGTTCAAAGGCCCTTGTTATTTTAATGGATCTCGGCTATGTTACACATGTCCCTAGAGAGGCGTTAGGCCTCAAAAAGTTTCCGTCGTTAATCATTCAAGCGGTCCTCCTCTCCGCCGTCCAACCGGCATCCAGATCTTGAATGAGTTTCCTGGCGCCGGATTATCCAGCCACCAATGGCAGCGGCAAGCGTACTTGGTACCGAGCACGTGGACGGATAAAACAAAAGTACCATATATAAAGGTTGACGAATGACGACGACGATGATGATTAATGCGCTTAAGTTTCGCGCCAGTGCGTAGGCGTCGGCCTCTGTGCTTTAATGAACTCACTGCCGCTATCCTTAGTCTAGAGCCATTAGTTATCGATTTATGTTACTGTTACGGGCACAAATAAGTACTAAGAATACTCCTGTAGTTATGGCTATGGCCTGGTGGTTGAAGGTCTCAGGAGCAGCTGTTCGGTACGCGCAAGCTTAGGCTGGAATCCAACTATGCGCTGAAAGGTTTTCTTCGTATGTGAATACATTTGTAACGGAAATTTCGGTGCAAGGTTTCAATGTTTGTTTCTTTGTGAAGTTAGTTGCGACTTTGGGACGATATTCGACTGAGATAGTCGAGAATAGGAAGAAGCTTTAATGTTTAAATACCTGAATTTCTTGGGAGCCTAAGCGCACAGCCTGGAATAGAGCTAAAGCTATCGGACAAGCGAAAGTGTGAACGTACCAGTCTTCGAAATACAATTCCAGACTGCGCACCTCGGCCAATAGGAGGTAAACTTTAATGGAGGTTCTTTTTGCGGTTTCCTTCGTGAATAAATGTATCTTAATAATGCAGTCACAGATCCAACAATGTCTTTCATTGGGGAGCGGCAACTTGCAGGAACTGGTCCTGCATCCTACGAGATCAACGAAGTACTTCGCATCCCTGGCCCAAACATCACACTGCAAGTAGTCCAAGGCTTTACGTGGGCACCGCATAAAGCAGGAAAAAAATTGTAGTAAATGGAAACTCACATCATCAGGCCGTACACGACAAATTCGCTTGATTCCAGCTACGCAGCCCTTCGCAGGTTCGCACCTCAAACACGGAGAGATGCTGGGTAGAATTTACAGGCGGAAAAAAAAAGGCAAAATTGCGACCACTCGGTTCCGGATCGGAGGAAAAGCCGTTGTTGCGCACGTGGAAAAAAAAAAAGTGAGGCGTCGAGCACTATCACCAGTCGCCGCAGCTCCGGATCAGATAAAGCATCCGCGCAAGCTAGACGCCAGATGCGACTACGAACGCAGGTGTGTGTAGTGGCTTTCGTAAGAGAACTCCCCTTCTTCTCTCGAGTGACTTTGCTCGTGTTTTTTCATCCCGCTTCTTTTTCTGGACCCTCGTGCAGCATAGCTGGAACAGAACCTCGCCCGGATATATCTGCTATACCACTGCGGGAATATTCCCGGCTATTACATTGCAAGCCTCGCAGTGTACGGGCGGAACATTCCATGTGCCCTCTCCCCTGCCGTTCTCCCTCCGCTTCCATTCCCTTTCGCTCTCACCCTCGACGGCGAGCACATACGCCAGTGTTCGAGTCTCGTCGCAGTGTCGAGACGCAGTGCGCCAGGCTTCCTGGAAACGCAGCCGGCGAAACAGTGGGGGACGCGTGAAGGTCGCCTCAAGAGCAAAGGAAGCGTTTGTGGCATGCTCTTTAACGCGACATGCGCATGCAGCTAAGACAGCGTTTCCTTTGTTTAACCGGCAATTTTCATAGAGGAAAAAAAAAAGCTGAAACATCCTGAACCATTGTCCGATGACATGTTTCCAGAGAATAAGGCCTCATTATTTTTTTTTGTCACAGCGATAAACTCTGAACAAAAGAGATTCGATGCTTACGTTCAAAAAAGAATATGTTCTCATGTCATAGATTCCAACCAGAAAAAACAAAAAAAACATGCCATTTCGATTTGACAACTTGGTTAATGGGCTTTTAAGTGTAATATAAATATAAACACAGCGGGTTATCCACCTCGTACGAGGTAGGAAAGGGGGGGGGGGGGGGGGGGGGACCTCCAAAGCCGTCAGGCACCCACCGGTCTATCAGTAGGTACTGGCTTAATACTTGGATTCTCAGGCGTGAAATGCTTGGAAGAAAGCGGGTCTTCGACAACAACACCTCGAGCAGACCTAACGAGTGATGCAAAGTGCTATTGAAGCCATTAAAATTGAAACCATCAACACCAACGTCATGAACACCGTGGGTTACCAGGCCCCGAGCAGAGAAAATATCAGGAATAACTTCGAGCCATTAAAGTTTCCTTAACGTCCCTCGAAGTATCACCACACAGGATGTTCCAAATTTCGCCTCTACCGTAGTGCGTGTACGCCGACAGGGATCGAACCCGCGACCTTGCGCTAGGCAGCAGAACGCCCCTCAGCTACCACGGGGTGGAGCAGCGTCAGAACACACCTTAGTAAAAGAAGAAATATTGTATACTTCGCAAGAGCGTACCGTCAGCCTCAAATGCAAAGCGAACAAGAAAAATGAAACGGGAAGAGCAAAGCGAGATTTTAGTTGAGGAAGACCGAATACTCGCTTAACGTTCACTCTGATGGCGCGAACAACGCGACACGGAAGTGCTAATATAGCCTGCCTATATTATTTACCAGTTAATATTCTTATCTATCTGCGCTATCCTGCTTGCATTTCAATTGACGCTAATTGTAATTATCTGAATTCTTTGAGCCTTCTAACGAATAGATGGATAGCAGAACCTAGGCAATATGAAATCAAAAATTATTACACACTTGTAATTTGACCTTTCTGCAAGGCTAGCACAAAGTATAAAAAACGTTGTTCAATCGATATATTTATACTTCATTTTTTTCGACCCGCTGTGAGCAGAAATTAGCTTTTCAAAGGCCCCTTGACGAACGGTCGCGCACGCATATGCAACGCGTTCCCGGCGGCGCAAATGAATAGAGAGCTTTATGGTGGAAATCGCGACGAACTTTTTCCAACTCTCGATAAGCAGATACAAAACTCTAAATGCCGCCGAAAGACGTGCGGCCGGAATGCAGAAAACATAAAGAAGCAACTCACACCCAAACAACTCGGATGGACCGGCCGGCCGAAAATGAGCGGCTCGCACGGCAGCAGCCGCCGGAAAATCGAACACGTTCGAGCGGAGCCGTAATTTGAAAGCCGGCACCAGAACGGCCTTTCCAATCTCGTCAGCGCGCAAATTCGAATTCGGCCTCGAAAAGTGGTCAGCTTCAAAACAGAACATAAAAATTCAGGCACAGAGACCAACACAGTATAAGGTATATCTTCTCGCAGATGCGTATTTCAGCTATTGTTGGCAGTGGTAACGTTCCAACTTATCATTCACACGATATCATCCCAACGAAGTAGAAATGGTTCCGTCCATCTTCCCTGGACTGCTTGTTTTCTCTTTTTTATTTGTCTTTATCGTGCTCAAACACCCGTGGAAGTGAAGTGCGTGAATTGTCGGGTTCGTGAAACGTTAGTCCATGCAGCCTCCACGTGTCTTGAGGGAAAGAGGATGCGTAACGAAGCGTACTATAAGAATATGCATGACGCACTGGATTAGTACTGAATCTGAGGCAAAGGCCAAATGGTTCCATGACTTAGGTGTTGCAAAAAGCTTCGCTGGAGCATTGAGGACAAGTAACGTTTAAAAGATAATTTCTCGTCATCACTTTGCCACTTCTTTTCTGCCCTGGAAGCCATCGCTAAATCACGCATCCCTTCGTCCATGTCGTCTTCAGTTTACGATCGGGACGTCCGCTCGGTGGTCCCGGGTAGTGTTACGAAGAAGACGAAGCTGGCAGTGGCGCGGGACGGAGCGCTCGCGCTAGGCTAGCGGCCATTAAATCATCTCTTGTTCATGGTTCACCACGCCTCATTCTTCGGCTGGCCGCCACGTAACAATATGCTGTTGGATTGTTAGGAGATAAATGTCTCCAGTGGAGAATGCATTTCGGGGAAATAAGCGGAGTGTGCCGCCGAACAGTGCCTCAGATACCTCATTCGGCGGACATCTCGTCCAGGAGATATCTGGAGACCGCCTCTCGGTTCTTGACTTCAGCGGTATGCGTTGTGAGGAAATTTCCCACCGATTATCTTTCCCGCAGTGGTGCGCGAAGTTTCCACACCCCTGGGCGTAGAGGTGCACATTTCTGCGCCTCGCACAGATATGTGGAACTGCCCCTGTTTCGTTATCACGTTCACGGTGCTGCTTGCACCTTCAGAATCATGCCACCAATTTCTTAATATCTTACTCCCGAGAGAAGCCCCAAATGTGCTAATTTGTAGCTATTGTTTGTTCGAAGCCGACTGCAGTCAAATGCTTTATAAGGCTCTACATATAAACGCTTAAAGTGGCAGCAACTGGCACAGGACCGGGTTAATTGGAGAGATATAGGAGAGGCAGTTTGTCCTGCACTAGGCTTAGTCGAGCTGATGATTGTGATTATGATGATGATAATAAGCTCAGAATTAGAGTAAGTTTACGCGGTCATATATTATAATCATTTTCCCCCTCTGGTGTTGAGAGGGGGAATGGCACTCACAGCGTCGCAAAAATGCTGAAAGCGCAGCGTTCAAGTACGGCGGCTATTAGACAGTTCGCTGACGGCGTGAAGCAATAAAGGGGTGAAGCGACCAGGCTCCTGCTCTACGATAGTCGCCTTAGGTATCGAAAACGTTATCAGCAATGAGAGCAACCTTTTAACCACAGCCATTTTTGCGTGCAGACGCCAACCGTCTGCTGCATCATCTCGCTTAATGTGTTTGCCTAGCGCTTATTAACATTCCTGCAATTATGTAAAACTTGTATCCAAACCGCGCTATTCAGGCTACGAAGAAGTCAACGGCCGAAAAAGCGAATGAGCGATTAGTAAGTAATATGTGAGGTGGTGTGAGCGAATGAGCAAACGAGCAACCGAGCAGCACACAAAAGCTTACGCACGGTTACCGCTGGAAGCAGGTAAGCAAACCTACACAAGCCTGCATAATGCCGGCCCGTGTTAAGGGTAGCGCGCCACCAGACACTTCGGCTAACGACAAACACAAACGCCACCTTTTTCTGGCACGCATAAGCACACTCCAAAACAGTCAGCATGTCGATGGCGTCTAACATATCACCTTTTTACACAACGCCCGACGAGCATTTTGACGTCGGTCGGAGATAAATATGACAGCGACACCTATTCTCCCGGAGACCTACCCCATCAAGGATAAAGAGAGGAGAGAGGGAATGCCTCGGGGTCAGCTGAGAAATTATCGACCACCACCCCTGCGCCATATGTCATCACCCGCCAGGGGGTCGCGTGGTGTGCGCCGGAGAGGGCGAAAGACCCCGGCACGAGCGCCACGCGGCGCGGAAAATCCCGCGCAGTCTACTCCGCGGAAGAGAGGCCGCCAGACGCCGATCCACGCGACTCCAGGATGGGAAGGAAGGCCGCGCTCCGCCTCGTGACCTCCTCTCTCACTTCTCTCCTGCCAGAACGTACAAGGGGGCGAGTCAAAACATGGCTTCGAATTCTCCCTCCTAAGACGACCGGGAGTGCGGGTCGAGGTCAGAGAGAGGATTTGAAAAGGAGACTGCAGGAGCGCCGTACATTGTTCTTTGAACTTTGGAAGAGGGACGAGGTCGCGCAGCGCGTCTCGGCCGCTGGCTTCGCGGGTGCACGCGTTGATCGGAAATTCGCTCGCAGCGCGCGGCCCTTATAAAAATGGTCTATAGATAGTCTATATAGACGTCTTATTGTCTCTATTGACTTCCTATAGATATTGCTTTTTGTCTACTCATAGTCTATAGACTGTCTATAAACAAGTCTACTAAAACTGTATGGCCACAAATCTATAGATTATCTGTAGACTATCTATGACATTTGCATTGCCTATAGACTTTTGTCTACAGACTTTATAGACGGAAATCTATAGACACTCTATAGACTGTCTAAAACTTTTTTTGTAAGGGCCGGCTCTGTCTTTGCGAGCTGAGCTGTACGGATTGAACACTGCAGCGACGAGGTACGAGCAAACACTCGAAAATGAAGACAAAAAAAATGTCACACCGAGGAAACTACGTAATATTTAAATGGCTCTCTCAAATACCACGCAGGGGTTGACCGGGTAAGTGAGGCTTAGAAAAAGAAAAATAATAGTAACATCTTACCTAGCTGCAAGCACTGATTCCTGGAAGTTTCCAATACGTAGGAAGACCTTGTTAAAACAAAATTCCTTCTGGAAGCCCAGGTGACGCGAATCAACAAAGGGCAAAGCCTTAAAAAGAACAAGTTTTATTTTCTAGGAAAAAGCAGTGCACTAGCACAAACGCGAGGGAAGAAGGGACGAGACAAAGCGCTGTCAATACAATCGCCTAGACTGGTCAATACAATAGCGTAGAGGTACAATAGCGTAGACTGGTGGCCGAGTTGGTACGACATTCTAGCGAGAAGCAGTGCACTAGCATAAACACGAGGTAAGACCACGAGGGAAGGGTGAGGAACAAAGCAGGTAAAGCTTGGAAAGTTTAAAGTAATGGAAATCACCAGAAACCTGTCAGAAAACGCCGAAAAATGCCATTGCTGACATTTTCTTCGTTGAGAATGGCACACAACGAAACGGACGACCGAGAGACCAACCCATGCTTAGCGCCTCGCTTCTCGTTAGTGTAGGTACAGACTCTGCCGCCCGGTTAGCCCAGTTTGACCTCAGTCGTCATAATCAGGACATGATACAATGTTCGCCGTAGCCCCCTGTCGGTCCGAGGGGGCATTTAGAGTCGTACATGCAACTTCTACCAGGTTCGCGCTCGTTGTGACAAGTGCGTCTATTACGACAGATGCGGCACTACTACTACGTCTATTACGATAGATGCGGCAATCAAATAAATAGCCGATTTGGTCAAAATATTCTACTCAACTTCTTTATTTTGTAACACACAGATCTTCATCTCTCTCGTGAAATAAACCTGGGGTCAAATACGCAGTACGAGGTTAGAAAACTGCGTTTTGCCTGTAGCCTTGAAAAATTGTGAGCGAATCGTGCTTCCCACAGTACCATCGCATCCCGAATTCCGGGAGCTTCCAACGACGGATAACCACCATCTCAGTCTCACCAAGAAGAGGAGATAAGAAGATTAGAACTTCCGTTGGTTGCAATGCCCCATTTCTCTTACCGATAAGAACACAAGGCAATATAAACCAGGGAATGAACTTTAAGGTTGGTTTTCTCATTTTTCACTTTTGCTGAGATTGCTATCAGTCATCTATTCGGCAGTTCGTACGTAATGCCAGTAGAATTATTGTTCTCTTCAGCATCAATCCTGATGCGTTGAGGATTGCACTAAAGTTCTCGATCTTTCTGTGTACACCGACAATATCTTTTGAATATTATTTTTGTAAGAAGCGTTTACATGTGAAAATGCATGCATGAAAGTTTAACTTCTGAATCCATGAGTACCAAGAATCTAAAGTAAGGACTAAAAAGTTTATTGCACAACAAAAAGCTTTGTGAACATGCTGATATAAAAAAATAATATGACCTTTCTTCTCCTTAATTATGGACGCCCTGGGGGTGAATTTACGAGTGTGTGTTACTTGTAATTACTCAACAACCATGACAACCATCTTGAAATAAAATTCAGTGCTGAAATCAGCCCAAAAAGTTGCACATCTGCTGAAAATTTGGTTACGCTTGACGCATAAATAATGAATATGGTTTTAATTGCCCCCCGCCCCCCCCCCCCCCCCCCCTATTTTTTTTAGTATTGAATGTGGCAAAGGGCCCGGAATCCCCCGAATTTCGGAACAAGGGGGCATTAGAAAAATGAAAAGCAAGAAATGTCTATACGCCTTGTTGTTTTGTAACGACGTCGTTACCAGAATAGAGTGCGTTTTTCTCTTATTTTCCGCCCCGTCGCAATAGACCTGACTGGTGATTGACAGCGTACCGTACGGTACGCGTTTCAAGCCATTTCTAATAAATTACATCCTCTCACAATCTTTCCACCATCGGTTTCCATCTGTTGAGCGATAAACTCAATTGTAGTTCAAGCACAATTGAGGTCTTTGATGTTATACAAATAAGTGTTTCGTCTTATAATCGACTGCCAGCAAGAAGTTGATTCGTTCAGGAAAACTCTATAAGGCGACGCACAGTTGAGCAGCTTGACAAAGGGGCAGTGCATAAAGCCAGACATATCTTTCACTGCCCGACCCGAGGGGAGGAGGTGCGGTATGATTTGGTTTATCGTTCATGGGGGTTTAATGTCATGGGAGTTCAACGTCCCAAAGCGACTCAGGCTATGGGGAACGCCGTAGTGAACGGTTCCGGAAATTTCGACCACCTGGGGTTCTTTAACGTGCACTGACATCGCACTGTACATGGGCCTCTAGAATTTCTCCTCCATAGAAATTCGACCGCCGCGGTCGGGATCGAACCCGCGTCTTTCGAGTCAGCAGCCAAGCGCCATAACCACCGAGCCAACGCGGCGACCTCGTGCGTTAGCATGCCCTTCCGTATTCCACACTAAAGAAACGCGGGTAGTAGGGACAAAATTCCCCTCGTAAGACAGCCTTCTGCCTCCTTATCGCCCGGCAAGATTTCGGCGTGAACCACTTTAAATACGCCCCGTCCTTAACACTTGTTCCATTTCTAGCAAAACAACCCGAACGAAAGAGGGCGCCAACGCGTCATTAACTAACTACGGCCAACGAACCGACAACACGAACGCTACCTACCGTTAGCGGAAGTTCCAACCTAACGAGAACAATGGGGTCTAATATACGCGCTCACTTTTCTTCCGGGAATGACGTCGACACTTACCGCCTTTCAACCAAAAAGGCCACCGCTCAAAGCAAACCGTCCCAGGCATTCGCTCTGCAATTCAGCCCCGTTGCGGAGGCGCCGAAACATCCATCAACGCCGCGGAGGCCACGCGTACGAACGTACCTTTTTCTTCTTTTTTCTCATTTCCTGTCCGACGGAATACGGACCGGCACTGTCCGAGCTTGACGACCGAATACGGACCGACACACGCAAGCGCAGGAGCGTGGAGGAACGGTGGGGTCGCTAAACTGAGCCCCGTTTCTTCTCCCCATGCGGCTAAAGCAAAGCCGGGAGCAAGGCGTGGAAAGCAAGAAAAAAATAATAATAAAAGTAAAAGCCAGGCAGGGGACAAACAGCTGCGGGCGAAACGGGGACAACAAAGATAGAGCCCCGCGCCGTGAGCGCATGCCGTCTGCGGCGCGCACGGGATATCTGCATACGCGACAATCGCGACAGCAAATAGCGCGGTCGTGCCCAGCAGTTGCAACAGGCCGGGGGCGAAAAAAAAGGAAAAGAACAGTAAAGAGAGGTTAACAAAACGCAGACCACTTGCGCGCTTATCAGAGGCCGCGAGGCGAATGCGGTCAGAAGGAATGCTTCCGGAGCTTGGATGAATTAAGCGTGCCTTGTGTATTGAACCTACGGGAGAAAGTCAGAAATTGTCTCTTTGTGCCGTGTGCTGTGCGGCGGATCTGAATTGCAGCAAGATTGACACCAGCATCCCAGAAGACACCGCATCATGCCGTGTGTCATACCCTTGAATATTGGTTTATGGGGGTTTAACGTCCTAAAGCAACTTTAACGTCCCCAAGCAACTCAGGCTAAGAGGGACGCTAGAATTTCGACCACCTCGGGTTCTTTAACGTGCACGGACATCACACAGTTTGACCGCCGCGGTCTGGGTTGAACCCGCGTCTTTCGGGTCAGTAGCCGAGCACAAAATCACTGAGCAAAGCGACGGAAGTAATAATGAATGCGAAAAAAAATGAAGCACGAACTCACTCTATGCATTGGCGGTAGAGTTCATGACACCGACGCAGAAGCGCAATCTGTTCCCGGTACACTGAAACGCTTCATCTATCCGCTAATGCACCACAGCTAAGGAAGTAATGAGAACAATAGCTTTTGTCATTGGGGCGAAGCATCCGCGCTGACGCTCTGAAACAACCATTGCGAGTGTGAGAACTTGGCGTCGAAGCGAGCTCGCAGACTCTGCAGAAATGATCGTCGCGTTCGTCAAGTGCTGCAACGCCAGGCGCGGACATAGCTTTCGTAAAAAGAACGCTACGACTACCCAAATGCAGGCTTTTTGAGGAAAGGAATGGAGCAGTAATCGTCTCATATCTCGGTAGACACCCGAACCGCGCCGTAAGGGAACGTATAAAGAAGGAGTGAAAGAAGAAAGGAAGAAAGAGATGCCGTAGTGGAGGGCTCCGGAACAATTTCGACCACCTGAGGATCTTTAACGTGCACAGACATCGCACAGCACACGGGCGCCTTTTGCGTTTCGCCTTCATCGAAACGCGGCCGCCGTGGTCGGGTTCGAACCCGGGTGCTCCGGCTCAGTAGACGAGTGCCTTAGCCACTTAGCTGGCGTTCTTCGTCGTTTTCTGCAGCGCGTCTCATATGCTGCCGTTCTCAGTTTACTTATTGGCGGTGCTGGCGTTCTTCCTCGGTTTCAATTGACCGGGCTTCACATAAACGGACTATTGAAACCCGGGCAGTTGAAACTAAAAACCGCTAAGTTGGCGAGGAACGCCCAACGGCGTTCCTTCACTCCTCGACTCGCCCCACGCTTCACGCTCTGGCCTCCGGAATACGTGCAGCGTTCTGAGCATGACGCTCCCTTCGACTACACCAATGTGTGCAAGTGGCTGTACAAAGGATGAAAACTGCTCGGGCCTGTCGACAGGCACCAGATGAGCTGCTAGCCGCGTTTACATAAATGCGACAGAATGCGACAGAGTCGATTTTTCGAGAGAAAAAAGCTGGTTTTTGAGAATGAAAGCAATAATTTTTCTCTACTCTCTTCCTCGACGTTTTCGCACTTTCGCTCTAAGAGTGAACTGGAGTCGACTTCTGTCGCATTCATGTAAACGCGGCTACTGTCACTACCTTGTGGGTATAGAGACGTGAAAGGATCAAGAGGTTGGAGACCAGAACCGACGCGTGCCACATCTGTCCGCGCGAAAGCGACGTCGATGGCTGCGGCAACAAGCCCGGTACCCTAATATTAGACAAATTATTAGTGATTTTTGAGGAACGGAAACAGCGCAGTAACTGCCTGACTTCCCGGTGGAAGGAAGGCGGGAGTGAAAGATCACTGGGTAAAGATTGGTGAGCGGACTGCAGGAACGCACAACGAACGACGAACCTGACACCCTAATAAAAAAAAAGAAAGCCTACTCCCGCTCTGTTTGAAGGCACTTCAAGAATTGCCAGAACTGGTTCATTTTTGTTATGGGAGAACGTCTTATATAATACCATGTGCCTTGTGCGGGGAACGCCCCAGTGGAAGGCTCCGGAGCCCCGCGGTCGCTCAGTGGTTATGGTGCCCGGCTGCTGAGCCGAAAGACGCGGGTTCGATCCCAGCAGCGGCGTTCGAATCTTGATGCAGGCGAAATATAGAGGCCCGTGTGAGCTGCGATGTCAGTGCACGTTAAAGAACCGCAGGCGTTCGAAATTGCCGGAGCCCTTCACAACGGCGTTCCTCATAGCCTGAGTCGCTTCGGGACCGTAACTCCATAAACCGACCAAAACAATCTTGTTGGATGGCTCCAACAAAGGTTTCCTTTAACATGCACTGACATCGAACCACTCAAGGGCGTTTCTCAGCGGCTTTTACCAACGGCGTCCCGGACTAGGGACCCGATCAGCCTTCCCTTCGACTAAGGCACTTTGGCTTTAATAAACGTTTTCATCATCATCATCATCCATATCGTCGCCATAGAAACGCAGCAGCCGCAAGGCCGAGGTTAGTATGTGCCAAAAACATATTCGAGAGGAGGTCCCACAGACGAACACTGCATTCGGACTTCTTGAGGATGGTCGCGTTAAGTGGACAGTCGAGTGTGCGTACAAATTCAGGGTGACCCCAACCAGAGTGAAGAGGCAAATAGCGGAGAATGTCTTTTCGCGCTTTCTGTTCGAGCTCGAGCTTCTCCGCTTTGCACTTGCGAGCTCCTTCGCGGTTGGCGCGCTTTTCTTGTTTTTCCGCTAACCGCCGCCATAGAGAGTGGCTCGGGGTCGAGAGCGGAATCGGTCGCGCCGCCCCGGCAAACAAACAAGACGCGACTGCTGCTGCCGATCGACGCTCCTGCAGCTTCCGGTCTCGGCGCTATGACGCAAGTCCCCGAGAGGGCATCCTTCCCTTCCCGCTCCCATTGCTGCTGTTCCGTGCCCTCGGGTCCTCGCCGTCACCGCATAGCGATAACGGACGGCCGAGGACGCGGAGGCTGCGCTCCACATTATTGCGGGAGCCAGGGTCAGTGGAGAGAAGGCGTGTCCCCCTCTGTCGGTGCGCTCAGTCATAGGGGAGTTCTAAGATTCTTGGATACTTGCACGGCTCTGCAGTAGTGTCCGCCGCGGTGGCTCAGCGGTTATGGTGCTCGGCTGCTGACCCGAAAGACGCGGGTTCGATCCCGGCCGCGGCGATCGAATTTCGATGGAGGCGAAATTCTAGAGGCCCGTGTACTGTGCGATGTCAGTGGACGTTAAAGAACCCCAGGTGGTCTAAATTTCTGGAGCCCTTCACTACGGCGTCTCTCATAGCCTGAGTTGCTTTGGGACGTTAAACCCCATAAACCAACCAAACCAACCAACCAGTATTGTAACGATGATGCACTGCGCATCCACGATCACAAGCATTGATCCTTATGCGGAACGGTTACGATAACGTACCCCCCCCCCCCCCCCTCCCCTAAAAAAAGAAAAAGAAATCCTAGCTACGTGCTAGCTTGAGTCAGTGAATGCACATGAAACAGTGATATACATAACGCATTCTGGCAGGAATACACTGTAGTAACAAAATTCGCGGGCCAGGTAGCGATCAAACGGTTCACAACTGACGTAGCAGAGCTCATCTATACGAGCTCTCTTCCGCATTATAATAGTTTGATTTTGGCTCGTGCACTGTCCGACGTCAGTGCACGTTAAACAACCCTGGTGGTCGAAATTTCCGGAGCCCATCACTACAGCGCCTCTCCTAGCCTGAGTCGCTTTGGGAGGTTAATACCTTATAAAACAAAAAACAAACTATTAGAAACCGGCGGGTGAAGCATTGCGTTGCTCCTTGCTTCACCATTGCGGGCGCGCTGAATAGTAGAAAGCTTTTTTTTCGTTATTTTTTTATTTCGCAGAATTCAGTAGACAGAGACAACAGTGATAATCAGCCCACCCTTCACGGGTATCCATGGGGTAAACTACGCCTGATGAAAAAAAAAAGTTAAACATACAATAGCCACGCCAGCTTGCACTTGAGCTTTGTGTGTACGGATACAATTGAGGACGCCGCTCAGGCCTTGAGCTTCCGTATTTAACGAGGACCTACCCAAGAAAAACAAGAAAGCGAAGAGGAGGAAATGAGAGAAAGAAGAAGGAAGAACGACAAGCCGGGGGTGAGGGGAGGAGAGAGGGAATTCACATTGACGTCTGTGCGCCTGGTGCACGTGCGAAGCCCTTCACCGCCAACGCCGCTATCAATCACCGCTCGCTCCTCAATGTCGTAAGTGACGCACGTGTCGATTATTACGGCGTCGCGACCTTCGTCTTTACCACAATAATACTATGTTGCCTCACTGTCGCGTATCGAAAAAGCCTGTGCTCGCAGTAGTTCGAAACCCGGATTGAGACCCGAAGAAGCTCTGCGTTGCGCATGCATTCGATATAGAGGACGCTGTAACGAGCAACATAATAAAGGTAAAGAGAAAATGAACGAATGAATGAATGAATGAATGAATGAATGAATGAATGAATGAATGAATGAATGAATGAATGAATGAATGAATGAATGAATGAATGAATGACATAGGGGCTTTATTTTCCATTGAAATATAATGGAAGGTGCTCAGGAAAGCGACAAGGAAGTAGCTTGAAAGTACCCGGTACCCTTGCACAGCTAGGCAAATGGGCCAGAGGGGTTTGGACCAGTGGAATTGGGAAAGATATTACGTATACATATATCTCTGCCACTTCCATTCTGCCAGATCTTAATACGTCGTTGCGTTTTCGGTACTGGCTACGTCAGCTTAAACCAATTCAGTGGCGCGGGGACGCCCACCCGCGATTATTCTCAAGACATCGCGGAAGCCTCTATTGTACGATTTTGTTTCGCCGCTGGCAGAGCTAACCATGGTGTGAGCGATCTGAAGAGTTATTGGAAACTTTCTAGCGGCGGGTAATGAGCCGAGTGTCGCGGCTCAGGACAGGTTCCCAATATATCCCCTGTTTGCTTCTCGTACCAGCTTAAGGCTCGTTGGGCATCACTCGGCGATGGAAGCAGCTGCTCGCTTTCCGCGAGACCAGTGCAGCTGCGATGAAACAGTGACGCCAGTTGTCAGTGAGAAGCAGCGCATACTGCGCAATGCATACTGTTGGTCTACTCGGCGGAACGTACCTGGCCAACGTTTAATGACGCAAAAACGAAGTGCACAAAAAGAAAAGACGAGAGTGCAACGGGACAAGCGATCCCACATATCAGCCACGAATATATACTACGTTTTTGGTCCCACTGAAAGACCCCGAAAACAAGTAATATGTGAGAAAACGGGGAGAAGAGTGATACGCGCTGCGGTATGGCACAGTGCGGTATGGTGCGGTATATGGTACGGTGCGGTATGGTGCGGTATATGGTATGGTACGGTACGGTACGGTACGGTACGGTGTGGTGTGGTGCGGTACGGTACGGTACGGTACGGTACGGTACGGTACGGTACGGCATGGCATGGCATGGCATGGCATGGCATGGTATGGTATGGTATGGTATGGTATGGTATGGTATGGTATGGTATGGTATGGTACCGTACGGTATGGTACGGTATGGTATGGTACGGTATGGATGGTAAGGTACGGTATGGTATGTAGGGTCCAACATCCTTAACTGCCCATGGTTATGAGAGACGAAGTATAGCAGAGGGCTCTGGATTAATCAAACAACTTGGATTCTTCAATGAGCACGTTCATCGCACTCTACGCGGGGCGTTTTAGCCTTTCGCTGCCACCGAAATGCGCCCGCCGCGACCTGGATTCGATCCAGCGACCTGCGGAGGGCGGGCACAGGAGTGTGTGTGCCAGCTTGTACGCATTAGCAGCTCCCGGTATTTCCGGCTGGAACGTACTTTACTTTTTTCTTTTTTTCCCAGCGTTTACAATATGAAATAACTAGGGTTAAGGGGCCATGCTAATTACAGCGGTGTACTCAAGTGAATGACGTAAGTTATAGTTTACCGCAAACTAGGACGAGCGCTATCGCACGGTTATTAGATGAGTGTAAGGAATACGTCGTCAGTTTTCTTGTTATTCTAAGCGCAAATGTGAGGTAGCTCCTTTGACTGGGAACCGTAGACAAAATAAGCCGCCAAGAAGATGTAATTACGGCCTTTAAGATCAAAATCGTCCCCTCATGGTCATGAATTACCGCGGTCCGGTCGCACGCACGAACAGCACCCACAGTGCGTGTAGAAGTCAAGCGATAATCGTGAACACTGATTGTGCGTCCCGGCTAGTGATAAATGAAAACGCAGACAAGAGTAAAAAGCAGACCTATCAAAAGTGCACTCTGCAAAAACGTGCTCTTTCTGCCGCGCAAGAGCAACACCGAACAATCTGTAAGGAAGCAGAGCACATCCGTGCCGGAAACTGAACTGCCTCTACAGCATTACCTCGTTAACTACAGCGTCCGCTTTCATCGAACGCACTCACACGCAAACAGCACGGCAGCTGAGACCCCGAAAGGCAGTGCGCACAACTTGTGGCTTCGCGCCAGGAACTTGTGTGAAGTCGTATTTGCTATTTTTTTTTTTTTGCTTCAAATTTGTGGATCCCTAATTTCCTTCGCAGTCACCCAAGCTACGCTTCTAAAGATATGTCGCAAACAAAAGGAGAGCTCCACGTTCGAAGGTTACCCGGCAAATCCTCCCAATTTTCTTTTTTTCTTCTTCCAAAACTAGCTTTTCTCCGACAACGTACTCGTTTAATCTTTGAAGTACACAAACACCACCATTCTGTTGAGTTACATCTATCTCCAGCATACCGTTGGCTGCTAGTGCGTTTAAAAAAATTCCAGCAGTTCGGTAATGGAGTGGAAACGTGGTCTTTGCGTCAACGACTTCGTTGAATGTCGCGGCCCGGATGACCTTCACGGTGTCTGCAGCTCGTCGCTGTATACCGCAATCCCGCAGCGACGCCCCAGCGTGAAAAAAAAAAAAAACATACAAAGAAGGCTGACGCACCCGTTTTAACGTTCGCATTGCGACGATATATCGTAACGCCGATGGTATATACGCGGTACAGTGTGTGACGGCGCATATTTCGCGGTCCTCCGTCATTCTTGTGCTCTGTTTGACGGATGAGGGCCCGCGACAGAGCAGTACGGTTGCAAGTTAGGGCTACAGTGTTCAGTAAGTGCCACGCTGCACTCGAGAGACATACGAAGCGATCCCAATGGTGGAAAGAGCGAGCCCCTCGGCATGTGCACGTGACAAACACTCTGCCGTGATGGGTGCCTTAGGGGTTCTTGACACGATTCAATACAGGAACTATGTAGTCCGACAACTCTCTAAAAAAAAAGGAAGAAAAAGACACAGGCTGCTGGAGCTTAGACGTGTCATTCACAAATCTTCTTACCCTTCTCGAATTCGGGTTTAGTTAATGCTATCGTCGTTCAAATGCTATGCACGCATTTACCAGCGCCTATTCATTCAAAAAATCGACTTCATGTTCTCATTAGAGTAGGCAGCCGCTCAAAAGAGAAAAGAAAAAGAAAAAAAAACGCCATTGTAGTAGACCTCAGTCTCTGTATGCAGTGATCATAACAGAGCAGCGACTACAGTGGGCAGTTAAGGTGAAGTTTTTTGCGCCGTCGTACAGGGAATGCGAATTTATACAAAGGTTCGAACATGACAAAAGCTGGAGGGGCACTATAGCGTTAATGGGTTAACGCCCATATATACAGAATTGGTCGTTCTCTACGTTCCCAGATCGCTGGGAGTCCACATACCACTCCTAACGCAGTGGTGAAGCGGGCTTGCATGACCGAGGATATTTGTGTGACAATGTGATTTCCGTCAAAAAGCACATACATGATTCTCCATCAAGCGTACCAAGAGCTCCTCTACTCTCCAAGTTGGTTCACATGCTCGCCCATGAATAAACGCCAAGTACAACAGCAAAATGTACTAAACCGCTACTGCTGATCACACTAAAGCCGAGTGTACAGGCAGAACTGTGAAAGAAAAAAAAAATTCTTAAAGGTGCACTGAAGAGGAATCTGAACTCATCTTTTTGCCGCGGGAACTCAATCTACACGTTCCGAGCATTCTTAGAACCTTCGATTTATTGCCCTGTGTGGCCGATTTACCTAATTAAATTGAATTAACGTCCGGCTCCCGCCTTTTTTTTTTTAATTCTGCCTCGTACGGTGGGCGGAGTCGACCGACGCGGGGAGTGCCTTTCAGCCAGCTCCGTGGAGGCTTTGCTTTCGCTTCATTTTATTTATTAGGTTTCCGTGAATAAATAGTTTCATTTGCAGATTATATAACCGCAAAATAAGCCCGCAGAAATAAAAATACGCGCAGACTATTTGCTTATACGGACTACTACGTATTACTCCGCCGATGGCAGAGCGGCAAGCCGCCACGGGACTGGGTGGAAGGCACTCCCCGCGTCGGTCGACTCCGCCCACCGTACGAGGCAGAATTCAAAAAGTAAAGGCGGGAGCCGGACGTTAATTCGATTTAATTAGGGAAATCGGCCACACCGGGCAATAAGTCGCAGTTTCTAAGAATTCTAGGAACGTGTAGACCGAGTTCCCGCGGCAAAAAGACGAGTTCAGATTCCTCTTCAGTGCACCTTTAAGTACAGAACTCATCGTCATCGCAGCTGACAATCATCAAAACGCATGCCTATCCTCTCTGATGACGAGTGAGACTGAAGAGAGTCCGCAATAAGAGTCTTGCAGTGAAGTCACACTGAGAATGTATCGGCGCCCAGGGTTGCAGCAATATATTGATATCGTCAGCGAAAACGCCACAAAAGGTGCGTACACGGAACTAGAAGAGATCGATCAGGTGCGGCCCTGCTTTGCCGCTGTACGCAGATCCGCGAACACGTCACAACATGTTTTTCCTGCCGCCAAAACATGGCTAAACATAGCGGGAGCGTTCGAAGCGCGTGCCTGCAGACTCCAACTGGAGGTAGAAACCAAACGCACAAAATTACAGGCACACATATGCTTGTAGGTTTGCACGAGATTTGCCTTAAAATATCCAGACGTAGGAAACGCCTAAAGCACGATGTGCACGTGGCAAAACCATGGCGAGAACTAGAGAAACGTCTTTTTAGTGCATACCGTGCTGTCATTGCTTATTCTATTTCGCTTTCCTACGTTTTTGGAATCAAACTATTCGTGAGACAGCAAGCAAAGCAAAAAAAGACATTCTTCGCGTTACGGCTGTGAGCGGCTCGGAGCAACCATACTCCAGCTTAAAACGGAGCAACCATACTCCAGGCTTAAAATAGCCCGGTACAATCAGACCAGCCGACTATAGCGTCAAAACACGCACGTGTACCGAAACTGTAAGGCAGGTTCCAACGCCAGTATGCGGCTCTATGCGATGTAACTAATCAACCACGTGAAAGACCCAAGATGTAGAGTCTTCGCGCAAGATGCAATGCTTGCCTTTTCAGGAGATCCCGCTGAGCTCGAGCTCAATCGAAGGTCAGCGACACGGCACTGGGCTCGTAACACTCAACGCCGAGGAAAACGCAATCAACCACCACACCCTCGAGCTGCCTGCTTGCTCTCAACGCAGCACCTTATTCTTCAAATAATATCACAGCACATATGAGATTCACAGCGCATTCACGACCCGCAGGCGGTTAGGTTGCAATGAATGACCTCTTGACTTTTTCCTTGCATTCCTCGCTGCATGAGGGATTCATTCTTGTTTGCTTCTTGCACCGCAAGCTACCTCTCTTCCACTCCCATCCTCCTTCCCGAGGATAACGCCGCACAGGCTGACGCACGAGACCGATGTTATACGGCAAAAGAACCGGCATCTTCTCGCGCTAGTTTCAAGTTCCTCGTCGTTAACCTGCTCAATATAATGAATTAAAGCAAAAACAAAACCAACAAAGAGTGAAAAAAATCAATGAGAGAGAATAAATCAAAGAAAGAAAGGAGATTGAAGAAGGCAATGAAGCAAGAAACTATTAGTCTTTAGAGTCGACAGAACATGATGAAAGACAGCAATGCAGATGGTAGGCGTGCTTGCTTTCGTCGCTATCACGTGACGTAAAAGCCAGCACGTGACGCAAAACAGCCGCTCCCGTCACCGTTATCCCGTCCCACACCGCTCGCACACCCCTTTCCCACGTACATTAAACCCACGTGGCGACTAGTCTCTTTCAAGTCCTTCGATCTAAAAATAAGAACTATACACTTTGCAGTAGCAACGCTCCTCCGTCAACCTCTCCCCCCCAATTCAAGTGGTCCCTATTTGCAAGGAAAAGGGCACGCGCGCTAGCGCTGCACGCGCCGTCGGCACACACACACGCGTTGCACCACGAGTGAAACATGAGAAATCAAGACTGCGCCAATCGCGCCGCCCCCCTCCGCATAGAGCAACGGAGTGCGCGCCGCACGTGCGCCCCGGAGAAATCGATGCGTCGCGGGCTCCACAGACTCCATAGCCCTAGGCGCCGGGCCCACCAGTGCTCCCCCGCTTGCTCGGAAGCGGAGCGCGCCGAAAAGAACCGAAAGAAGAACGGAGGAGGAAAAAGAAAGAAGAGCGCCGCCACGTGCACCCGCAGCGCTCTCCTGCAGGAGTCGGCCGCGCGCTTTCTGCCAAGGCAGGCAAGGCCGCCTCTTGCTCTTAATCGCCGCCGCCGCCGCCGCGGCTCCTTCGCTTCCTGCGAGAGGTAGTGCAGTAGTGCGCCGTTACTGCAGGTGGCGCGGCGAGCGCGCTGGGTAGCACTGCGCGTGTCACCAATGTTTCCCGATGAAGAGGAGGAGGCTTGCTTCCCCTCTTTCCCGTTCTCTTCACTTCACTGAGTAATTGGGGTGCAATAACGCGCGTTTTAGGGAACGGTATGGAGGTAGGCTTTGAGTCCCCCAGCAACAGGTCCAAGTTAGCAGGTTACCTGCGTGGCTATCGTAACAAATGGTTTGGTTTGGTTTATGGGGTTTAATGTCCCAAAGCGACTGAGGCTATGAGAGACGCCGTAGTGAAGGGCTCCGGAAATTTCGACCACCTGGGGTTCTTTAACGTGCACTGACATCGCACAGTACACGGGCCTCTAGAATTTCTCCTCCAAAGAAATTCCAGCCGCCGCGGCCGGGATTGAACCCGCGTCTTTCGGGTCAGCAGCCGAGCACCATAACCGCTGAGCCACCGCGGCGGCTATCGTAACAAATGCTTTAGGGGCGCTCCTGCCTGGACACAAACCCTCAGAAGCACTAAATACGTGACACGGATTCACAGCGTGATAGTAGCTGCCCTTCCGTTTTTCTGTAGCTTTAAATGGACGCCTATCTGCCCGCATGCCCGTCGGAGCCTGGAGGACTCGCTGTTGCAGAAAACGATTTCGCATTTCGCAACCCGAGGTTCTCTTGTCGCTGAATGAAGGCTATACGGTCGCCAGCAAAATCAAATGGTTACAGCGGTGGAAAGTGAAACTACAGCATACGAAAAGAATGGAACGACGTCATGTTCTAATTTCTAAAGGGATCGAAGCAAAAACGACACGCGAACGAAATCTCAACGTTGGTGGCACGTTCTGACCTGCGCATGGAGCGATTCGAGCTTGTGATCTTGAAAGCACAGCTAGGTTTTTATTTTTTTCTTCTTAATGTGTCTGACGGACCGGCGAGCTTTTCGGAAAAGTCGGAGCAGCAAGGGAAGGAAGCACGTGTCCAACAGCAGATCTTACGCGAAATTTCGCAAGTCCCCCTTTCAGAATCAAACGAACTTACATTAGCCAACCTCGGGTTTCGAAGGAAGAAAATGTGAGAGAGAGCGTTCGGTTACACGCTACGTTATCTTCGCCGCCCCTGCCACACAACCTTGATACGGGACGTTTTCGGTTGAGTCCATTTATATGCGTGGAGAGGCCGGGTAGAATACACACGGAGCTGCGTTTATCCGATCGATATTTTTTTAATAAAAGAAATGTCATAACAGCGACGGATCCCCGCTTTTGAATTTGGGTCATCCGTTGAGGCGCATACGTTATTGAACGTGTTGCAATAAATTTTTAATTCTTCCTTTAAGATGAAATACCGTGTGCTAACAAAAATGAATCGCTCTGTATATCTACTACTACCAAACACGAACGCCATTGTGAAATCAGGCACAGCAGATGTGTACGTTTCCTGTAGCACACACACCTGTAGCGCTCGCACGTGTGGACCGCAGACTCAGAGGTGGCGCCACCATACGTCCAAAACCGCCATTTCCTAGCTGCGGGGAAGTGTGGCGGCATTATATTCGTCGTGCTAGCGGTAACGCAACGACGAGAACGCACACCATTTAACGAAAATTACAGCCGCCACTCACCGATCTCGTATTCGGCCACTTTTCTTTGGAGCGAAGCCCACAAGTGCGTATTTTGAGTATCCGTCCCCGCTTGCGAACAGTGTTCGAGGCGAGCAGACCGGCCACATAGCGTCGACTGCGCGAACGAATTCCACGTTCTCTAGGCGGCGCGATAGCGCAGTGACGCCACACAACCAGTGTAGATAGATTGACTTTGCGGTGTTATCGCGGCTTATCTTTGAGTACTATGCCGAAGTAGAGTGTAACGCTTGCGATTGATTTTTGCTGGGTGCGTACAGGAAGGCGCTACTTTTCATTTCTTTCATTTTTGTTTCAGTGTAAGGGCCGCTGTCTTGGACACGACCCCGGACAGGTACCAGTCGTCCTGTCTTGCCCATATAGGTTAAAATACAGGCTTTGGTTCACGGCATGGAGGCTAATATGGAGGATAATTAAGTTATATTGAAAGCAAATTAATAAAGCTAAAATTTTTAATCTATTAGGATTCAATTTTATTCACCAGAAATTTTCAGGCAGCTATCTTGGCTAAAATCTATGCATAACTAACGGGAATTAGGAACCCGATAAAAGGCATAATTAGAGCCCCATAAAGGACAGGGTTAGTTTGAGGGACATGGGGGAGGCCTTTGCCCTGCAGTGGGCGTATTCAGGCTGATGATGATGATATAACGGGGCTATATATAAAAGGCATAATTAGAGCTCATATATAAATAGACTATGTATAGATTATAGCATCTACAAAACGTTCCACAACTGTACCAGCAATTCAAGTGAATAATGTGCCCACATAATGCCGCACAGTACCTTGACACCAACCGTAAAAATAGACCTCACCAGCTAACTAGAATATGCCTACAATAACCTAACAGATATAAAGGAATCCACAACACGTTTTATTGCGCCTTAAAATGGACAATGTAAGAAGAAACTGAGAGAAAATTTGCAACTGCTGGGAGAAATAGAACGCAAGACTCAACAATTGCAAAATTCCGCAGCTACATAGTTTCTGCGGGTTAATTAACTCTTTTTCATTTTTTTGAAAACTGTCCGAAACTAGGGTTATATTGTCTATCTTACGGGCTACGGAAAAACCGTCCCCCGAAGATACGCCCCCGAAAACAAGGTCCCCGGAAAAAATGACCCCGGCAAAAACAACCCCGGAAAAAACGTCCCTATTTGAGAAGTAGGGAAAAATGTCCCCAGTAGGGAAAAATGTGCAATCAAACGTATCGTTACCCCCAGAGATTTGAGCATCCGCCTCGCATGCGGGAAGTACCACTAGTGGGCGTTTACCCCATGAGGCGGATTTAAGTTGCTTCACGTTGGAACGCATCACTGACCCATAAACCCTTAACTGTATGGTCTGCGCAACGAAAGTGTGGCAGTGGTTTATCGCCCAAGGCTGGGAAGATTTGTAACAAAACACTAGAGGGGAAGGACGTTTATTTCTGGGCATCGTATTAATAGGAAAATGATAGCGGGGCACAAGCATTGCGCGTGTTCTGTATACTATCACCGAGCTATCGCACGAGCCTGATGCAATTTCAGGGGGTGGTAGTTCAGCGTATATGCAATGCACCTGGAGAAAGCAGCGACGTGCTTGCACCAGCGCTTGCAAGTTAAATGTGCGGACTAGGAGACCTGGTGCAACGGTATGCAGAGCGCTAAAAGTTGGATATTTGTCCTAGCTTTGATTTAGGCACTGGTGTATTTATTTCCAGATCGGAGGGAGGGCAGAACGGAAATGAGGGCAATTCCTTGTCAAGTAAGTTCCGGAAGTTAATTCTTGGGATAATTTTTTACTTGGGGACGTTTCTTCCTAGAGGGCACTTCCTCGGGGGACATTTTTTTCCAGGGACGTATTTTCAAGGGACGTCTTTCCGGGGACGTTTCATAGCGAAAGCTCGATGGCTCCCGTTATTCAGGGTCATGTCGGTATGCAAAATGACCTTGGGAGGCAGGGGAGCGCGAAATAAAAAATAATAGAAATTGAAAAGAATAATAAAATGCCAAATATATCAAAAGATATATATGAAAAGATATAAAAACGAAAACAACATAAATAAAAACAAACAATTGCAGAAAGAATTCCAGAAGGAAATATGTAAACAATCGCAGAAAGAATGGGAGAATGAAATGAGTAAAGAATTGCAGAAAAGCAGCTTTCGCTTTGCAATGAGCGCCGACAGAATTGCGACGAACCTGCGTCACTTTTTTTTTTTCGGAGACGTTTTTTCCAGCACCCCTATCTTACATGTATTACCAACGCGAGAAAATTTTACTACCCATCTAAATGCGTAGAGTACATTGAAATTATTCACCTCATTATTCAGGGCACATCTAAACTTAAAGCGTGGTGCGCGCTATGACTGTATTCAAAAACGGCTATCGTGATCACGGGATGTTTATCGAGCAACGCCAAGGCCAAGGCTAGCAACGTCGAGCAAGGCCATACAGGCAACGGCGCCTGGCGGTAACGTGTCACGCGTGTAATGTCTATCGCGCTCCAGCTTCTTAGTCATGTAGCCTTATCTCGGCAGTTCACACAAAGCTAGAAATATCAATGACGAGCTGGGAGCTGCCCGAAAGCAAAATGTCTAGGCACGTCGGCAAAATGTCTAGGCACGTCGGCAAAACGCCGATACTCACAGACACATAACCAAACAGAAGGAAGGAGTCAAGACACTACAATTGTGATTGGAGTCGTTGTGAATTATGCATCCGGAGAGTCACTGAACCAAGAAAGTAGTGAAGGGACATTTTGCTGATTAACTATTCACAGGAATAAATAAAATACTTCAAAGCGGCTGTGGCTTCAAAGTGCCACATTCTTAACTCTTGTGCATCCAAGACAGACAATAGCAGCGAACTTTTCTGCGCTCCGATCCCTGAATTCAGCTTTACTTTCATCAGTCAATCCCCCGATAGTGAAACCTTACTGCGGATACAGTGCTCATGCACAGTACAAACCACCCGCTGGAAAGTGTTACTAATGGATTGTTTTTGTTGCGAAAGCAACACTACGCGAGTCGCCGAGCCATTTCGCGGAGCTAATCAAAGCCCATACTGCGCATGCGCGAGGAGCGGTGACGTCACACGGCGCGCCGCCGCCGCGCTAGCGTGCCGGGACCGCTGCGGCGCGCTCTCCATCGCCTCTCTCTCCTCGTTGCTTTCGCAATCCTCCAGGTTTAACCAGAGCTAAACCACAGCCAATATTTATTCTTAGAGAAGGAAAAAGAAATTATCCCCAGCACAAAGGAGTTGTGTGCGCACATAAACAAGAATATAAAGCTGAGACTCTTGTCACGCCTAGTAAAATAGGCGTGCGACGATAACTGGCGTGCCACCCGTCTTTTCACGTTCTTGAGTGTGAGTGTCTCATGTGGCAACTAGCGCTTCTTCTCAGATGAGTAACCTTGTTGGCAGTTCATGCCGCCTTTAGGGACCGAGAGGTGGGCCTGGCGACTAACTTCCGGGGAAAAAAAAACTCAATAGCGCCAAGAGGTTCGGGGAAGCCTTAGCCAAGTGCGACACAGTCGGAAATGCGAGCATAGAACCCCGCTTACCGGCGAGACAAACTGAGGTGCTTCTAGGAAGTAAAGGGTGCGAGCATAGAATATCAACGGAACGCGACTATCTCTTTACATGGATGTCGACAGGCGACTCACAGCAGCTATTCAGGTAAAGAACCACACCTATACGGGCGTGGAATAATTGCTATCAACTCATACACAGGGCTGACACCTTTAACGGAAACGTGGGGTGTGCTTTAAACGATGATAAGGATGGTCGTCCAGGTATTTCGCCATTGTTGACCCTGTCTTGGTGATAGGACCTAACTGATTCACCGAAGCTGTAAGTTTCAACGGCCACTTACCCCAAGTTACAATCTTATCAAATGTTGCAGTTTTTCAGAGCGTTAGCTCTACTAATACTCGCATTACTCAAGGTCGTGTTAGTATAAAACGCAAGGTCATTCAAGTGAGACCAGTGGCGGGTACGACTGGTACACAGATTGTGGACCACCTAATTGGCATAGAAAGTTCGGAGTAATATCAAACGATTCAGCGCGTTACGGAGCATAAGAGTACTAGTCGAATCAAAGCGTAGCGCATAACTGGGATTCGCACCGACGACCATTGGTTCCCAAAACCGTAGACTTTTGAAACTCAAAACATCCATTATGGTCAAACTAATTGCAATTGATGTAGGACATTCAAAGTGGGGTCAAATGATTTTTTCTGCGCTGTATTCGTTGGCGTCAGAAAAGTAGATATCCGGATATAACGAAAAATTTGTACCGAAGATGGCTAACGACGCAATCTTCGTTCGATATCGCTAACGCCCGATACCCGTACGCTGCCTCAGCGTTTTGCTCTTCTTTAGCGTGATTTCTGTGTATGTATATTTACACCAACATTATTTTAATTTATCGTTTTTGTCCGCAGTACATCACCATTCTCATTTATATCGCTTTGTCACCACGATAAGCAAGCGAGTAGCAGTCAAGAGAATCTTTCACGAACTCCCTCCGCGCTTCAAAATAAACGTAACCTTGAGCCCAATGACAACACAGCCCTGCGACTCAATAGAACGGTGCATCGATTTTGAAAGCTTCAGATCTACTCTCCAGATTCGGTCTGAAATCTAGGGCAAGTTTGTTTTCCTGGCCTATATAATTCACAGCACACGGACACAGCCACAGTAGTCAGACTCTCGTCTAATAAGTGATGAAAGGAAATGCCGGGCGCTATTTCTAGTCTAGGCAGCAAGTGACATATCCCGAACAACTGTATAGGCGTTTCCGGGCTGTTTTCAAGTAAGGCTCCTATAATTCGTTCCAGCAGAACGAACGTAAGAACTCTTCGTTGTCTTCGTCAGCGAGTAACAATAAAAAAAAAAAAAGATACGAAGAGAATTAAGCGGCGAGAAGTCGGCGATTCATCTTTTTGTAGTCGTGGAGTACATCTATAGCAACCAGCCGTGCATATATGGGCCACGCTTCCGCGGTAACAAAAGACAAGAAGATTCCAACGTCAAAATTCTTCCCACGAGAGAAGGAGCGGCCACATTGGAAAAGGAAGTCACCGCCGGGGCCCCCGACCGGAAACAGCAACGCTCTCTGCGTCGACGGCGAATCCAAAACAAAGAAAAACATTCGACGTCGCGCGGACGTCTTCCCGTCATCGCCGTGGCGATGTCTTTCACAACCTCGGAGAAGAGCCCCAGACTCGCCAGACCAGGGATCCGGTTTCGCCCGCGTACTACTGAGCAAACAAGGAAGAACAAAGGGGAAGTCGGTCTCGGGAACGCCCCCCTCACCCCTCATCCCCCCCCCCCCCTCCCGCCTTCATCTCAACTCACCCGAGCGTCCGAGGCCACGTCTTCGAGCCAGCGCGCGCGCTAACGCACGCACACCACGCTCTGTACAAACGAACGCCCAGCAGTACGCCCGGGGGAGCCTGGGATTGCGAACGAACCAAATTCATCGGCCAGGATGCGCCGCTTAACGAGAGCATGCATAATTCATGGTCGAACAGAGGGCGAGAGATAATGATTTTCAGTATACGCTCACTTCAGTTGAGGCGTCGTCGTCGTCGATAGCCTCTGAAGTAGAAAGCAAAACTAAACAGGGAGAGGATTGGACGCCGCTTTACGCTGACAGCGAGCGAAGAGGGCAAGGGAAAGGAATTCGCGTGGTACGCAGTCATCAAGCGCCCAGCATTATTTCGAAGAGTAGGAGGATGAGCACTCTGTTTGGATGCGGTCCGCCCGAGGCTGTGTGGACGGCACGGCAGCGCCTCTTATCGGGCGGAGCTGCTAGCCCATTAAGCGCGTGCTTTGCCCCGGTTCCCCATATACGCCCAACACTTCCGTCCCAGCCCCGGTGTTCTCCGTCACTTCCGGTCGAGTTCACCTGCTCCCGCTTCCGAGGTGTCTAAGTGAGAGTAATTGTTTGGCCATACAAAGGGAGGGAGATTTCGAGGATGCCGAAACATGGAGAAACTGCCTGCCTAGTTTCCGGGTTGAATATGATAAAAGCGTTTATTCCACAAGGTTGGCCATGTGGCCTAATTGGGCGGTAAGAACAGGCTTGTGGAGGATGAGGAGGGATTTGCGGCGAGTCCGTTAAAGATGGCAGTGACGCTGCTGTTATAACCAGAAACAGTTGCAACGCTGTTTTCTTGTGCACCAGCGGTGCTGCAAATTCGCTTGCTTCAGATTGGAGTTCCGTCGGCAAAAGCAATAAGCGATGCTGTCAATTCATCTTTAGAGAAGCGTTCTGCAGTGCTTACGTCAGTTAGTATCTATGCTAGTAAAACAATAATTTACAATAAATGCTGTGCCGAAGCCGAACCAAGTGGAAATTTAGAGCATAGTGCAAAAAAAAAAAATGAACAGCTGTGTCAATGAAACTTGTATTGATCGATGAATGCTGTACCCAACTAGATAAATTGGAATGAAATATCTAGAAATCCGTAACACGCCAACACTCAATCACTAGAGCCTTCTTTGGGAGCTAAATGTCATTCACCACCGACGTCACTCAGCACATTCCTGTGAGAATACGACCCATGATAAATAAGATGTGCACGAGAGGTGTTGCTAGGCAAAAGAAACAAATACACCCAAGCGCTAAAAAAAAAAAGAAACGACAATATCTACGAGTTCTTGCCATGACCCTGAACGAAGAGGGGACAGTGACATTTGCCTCACCAAAAAATTCAATATAGAGTCTATAGACTAGTTAAAAACAGTTTTATAAATGACTACAAGCAGCTGAAAGGGAGAACTGACGCCGTGGAAGGTCGCTGCTACAGTGAGGCCGAACATAAAAGCTGGCATTCGCTGTGCTGACAACTTTGAGCAGCGACGGCCATATCTTTTCGAATACCGGCAGTCGGTGGCCTGCATATAAAGAACGTACACTGCACAACTCCGAAAACCATTACATCAACGTTGAGTATGCAAATGTGGATGGTAACAGCGTCCCCTTTGAAATAGGGTAGCAGGGGGGCTACCAGGAGGGCCTTATAGCCCCAAGACATACGACAGGTTTCATTCACGGCAATACTGCCGCCTACAGCGCCACTATCGGCCACCTCGAAAAATGTCCCTCAACTGGCTACCACTGATAGGCTACCAAAAGACTAGTGCTGCCAGTTTGCACGTTTACAACATTCCCAATTCCGTCCTAGAGGTGCGCTTTGCCGGAAGCTCTGAGCCTTCGGTTTGGTTGGTTTATGGGGTTTAACGTCCCAAAGCGACTAAGGCTATGAGAGACGCGGTAGTGGAGGGCTCCGGAAATATCGACCACCTGGGGTTCTTTAACGTGCACTGACATCGCACAGTACACGGGCCTCTAGAATTTCTCTCCCGAGCCTTCGAGGAAGACACAGGTGCGGCAGGCGTGGTAACGAATGTTGGATCCAATTTCGAGAACGATGCTGAGTCCGAATGAGCATCACAAAGCAAGAGGCCTTTGTATAACGCTGCCACCACATACGCACCGCACGCAGCTTTGAAAGCGAATGACACCCGACACCTAAGTAAAAGCGAATGCGCGCCATAAAAGGTGCGCCGTAAGCTGCTACACATCTATCAAGGCACTTGTGCTTCGTTTGCACCTAAATTTCCCTGTTCGTGCGTACACATTCATTGCTAAAAGCGAAGGGGCGTCAAGTTCAAAAGATAGCATGACGTTTTACTGTAGATAAAATGAACGCACAACTGCTCTACAGGCAGATTCCTGAGATTAGAGGGGTAATTTTTTTTCCCCATTTTTAGAAGCATAATTCGAAACAGAAGACGTTCCAGTCTGTACGGTGACGGTAGTAGTAGTAGTAGTAGTAGTAGTAGTAGTAGTAGTAGTAGTAGTAGTAGTAGTAGTAGTGAAGATTAGTAGCGCAGCGGCAACTCAGACCATTAAGCGCCAAACATAGAGTGGCTAAATAATGTCATTAGTTATGGTCAAAACTTGAGGACTGAATTTATTTCGCGGATTTAAATGTTATATTCAAGGGTGTTGCGATGAGCTGAATGGATGGAACATAAAATTATTATAAATTTAACCAGCATAGCGCGCATTCTAAATGTCAGTAGCGAAAGTTACTGCATCATTTCTTCCACGATAACCAGTAAGAGATCGCATAAAAAAACGAAGCTCAATATCCTCCTCTTGCATCTGAGCAGGAAAGGTTACGAAAGAGGGAAATACGTCCGCATACTTCCGTCTAAATTATACGAGCTTTAAAAGTAACAAAAATAAAATGGAAAACAAACAGGGCGTCACGGGGAGGAGCTACAGCGAGTATTCACAAATTTTCAATTCAGTTTCACTTCAATATTTGTGCCTCCGCCAAAGAGTAGTGGGCGTCAAAAGAAAAAGCTAGAACAAGATTGGCGAGCGCTCTAAGCTTTCAGCAGCTTTCAAACAATGAGTGAACAATATACGAAATGTTGCAACAACTCTAGCTTCGCATCGTGAACTGGGTATTTAAGGTCGCCGCGGCCCCATAGTGCCGGTCATCTAAGGCCCGTCACCGTACCGCTCATACCCCTACCCACTAAACACACCCTCACCTTATCCGCTGAATTTGGTGGGTTCAATAAAGTTCGTACCAACCAGCCAAGCAACAAATTTAGCATTGCAGTAAAGTGCAAACGAAGAAGTTATGTTTAACGCACTTCAAAACCAACGCAAAACATTGCCACTAGCAATTTGACATAATAACCACGAACAAAACCTTGCGCAATCGAAATTTCTTTATGCAGAAATTCCTTAGCTATCCACCATAATACTGTTCATAAAGGTAAAAATTCCTTAAAATTTGCCACACATAATTTGTATGAGACGCACTCACACAGAGCGGCTTTTCCAGACCCAAAGAATAAAAAAAAAAAAACATTTTCCTTTTCCCATTTCTCTCTCTCTTCTTGAGTTCACAAAGTTCAGGTCTTTTAAAAGTCAGTGAACGTTGACAACTAATTAGCTGAAAAATTATTTAAAAACACGGATAATATAAGAAAAGCGTGCTCTTTCATGAATGTTGTAGCGCCTGCGGTTTATTATACGTTTGCCGTAATTACCTCCGAAATAAACGATTCAGACTTGCACTCAAGAACACAGGATAGTTTCAAAGCACACTGCGATCGCCATAAAAATGCGCAAAGCATTTAAATGCCGAGTTTTAACTCTACTGACGTCACGCACAATGGACACAGAGAAAAGGTCAGGGCCAAGAAAAAAAAATATTCGCCGAAAGGCAACGCATATTTCCTTGTTGCTACAAAGAGAAGGTGAAGAATCGATGAGCTGAAGCTCCCCAAAAATTAATTCCATCTGTATAGTATAGGGTATAGAGCAACTCAATTTTTGGAAAGATGGAGCGAAGCAGCGATTTCCATAAAGGCAGCCGTTTGTGCAAACGGCGGAAAAGTCGTTCACCGCTGCGGCGACGTAGAGGGCGAAAGGACGTTAATAGCTTTCTCCGTATAGGTCGCGGCCAAGGGCAAATGCTTGGCGTGGAGAAATCGGTCATTGCACGTACCGCCAAGTGTCGCAGCCTTTCCCTCCTCCCCGCCACAGAGAGGGAAGGCGGTGGTCGATATGCACTCGCGAAGGTATTTATCCGGGCTGTCTCGCCGCAGAACAGAGCTGTGGGTTTGAAAGTTACGGGCGGCTTAGCAGCGTACATCTAGGACGGCACATATAGAGACAGCCCAGGAGCACTGTTGGCCTATATCAATTGATTGCCGTGTTCTAAAGACACGGAGACTATATTTACTTGGCGCAGAGCTTCTGTAAAGCAGAGAAAAGACCAGAAGGTGAAACACAGTTATCTCCGCCACAGGCCGTTCTCGCTATCTGCGGTGACGTCAATGCTTTCGTTTTGTGAGGAGAGGCTATTAATAGAGTACACCGCAATCCACGCCATGAGTTTGGAACGGAAGCCTGAAAATAATGCTTCGTATTTGACCAGATTTCTGTGAAATTAATTAGTCTATTGTTTCCGGACTCAGACGAGCCACAGAAAGGTCAACCAACGGAATTTTGCTAAGTTAGAACGTTGGATGGAGTTGCCTCTTTTGCCCGGTTCGATCTTGTGCGTAAAATGCCTAATGCGGGGAAACAAAGGGCGCGCTGTGAACTGCTTTCGCACGTGTTTTGAGATACGTTTCAAAGCGATAGATGGGAGATTGGGGAGGGGGTTTTTCTTGCATAAACGGCCTCCCCGAAGCCATGTTGTAACTTAATTCCAGCGCACATCTCCGGGCCATGTTCACATTCTAACAGAATGTTCTAAAATTTACTTTATAATTTTGGAATGTCATCTATGCTGTGGTTGGTTGGTGGTTTATGGGGTTTAACGTCCCAAAGCGACTAAGGCTATGAGAGACGCCGTAGTGGAGGGCTCCAGAAATTTCGACTACCTGGGGTTCTTTAACGTGCACTGACATCGCACAGCACACGGGCCTCAAGAATTTCTCCTCCAAAGAAATTCAACCGCCGCGGCCGGGATCGAACCCGCGTCTTTCGGGTCAGCAGCCGAACACCATAACCACTAAGCCACCGCGGCGGCAATGTCATCTATGCCAGGCCGAAGATGACCCTGCCTGGTAAAGTGACACAGATAAGCCCATGGCCTCGGGCGCCTGCTTATGACCCGGTAATTAGTGTTAGTTATAAGCATCGAAAACTTCTCAGAAATGTTTCAGAATACTAATGAATCTTACACAGAATGTTTTGCTTTGCAGGTAACTTCCGCATAAGTCATGCCAGGACGATGTCTACCTTTTCTTATTTAAATTCTACAAAACCATGTTGACGCCACTGCCAGCAGCTTATTTATGCTCTTTGTAACCTAAGGACACAATTTTCTTAAGCATGTATACCGAAAGCGTTTCTAGTTCCCTTGACTACCACCACGTGGCGTACGGCTCTGAACGTCCCAAATGGTGCGTTGACATCATCCGCGACGTAATAAAGAATAATCGAGTGGCTGCAGGACAAAAAGTGAAACGCCGCCATGTGGATATAAGATATGCACATGACATTCTCGGCATTCCAATTAAAGCATCTGAGCCGTATTCAACACCGCTTGCATCTGTAACACAGTGCATCGTTTGCGCAGCTTCAATGCAACTCCTGCACACAGAAATGGCCGTAAACGCAGTTTTTAGAGCGAAAGAACTACTAGCCGCACTCCTCGGGTTTCAGCGGTGTGCGTCTGTGTGAAGCCTCTGAGTAGCGAGTGGAACCGGTTCGCTGGGTCAGTGGACACCTCAGTCACGCTGTAAGGTAGTAGCGTCCGCCTATAAATTGAGGCAGCTATGCGCCTTTTTCTCAAAACCAGCGGAAGGTCTAGATCCTCTTGAGTTTTGAGGAAAGGAGAAGTGCATAACTGGCTCCCTGGGTCAGTGGACACCTCAATCGCGCCTTGAGGTACGTTGCGGTGGTGTCGACCTAAAGAAACCGTGCTTTCGCACATTATTTCGTGCTTATGCTCCGTTTCATACATAGCAGGCAACGCTGCCAAAGCTAGCGCGCCTGTTCGCGCAGGTTAAGTCCACACGCAAAAAGTAGTTCGCCTTAAAACCAAATCGAACACAAACATACTTCGTAGCGACAAATCTTAAGTGCCATGACTGGCACCTCCTGGACTTTGTTTTACCGCCTGCCACATTTTCGTCCTGCGACTCGTCGAGATTTCGGGAAGCAAAAAGTACACATGGCGGTATGATACGCGGTTGGTAGGGCGAATCGCGTCCACTAAACCCACGCCCAAAAAGTAGTTCACTCTCTGAGAAACTTATGGCCAGAAAGCGCCTCACAGCTTCGACCGTCATTTGCAATGCTACTGCATCGTTTTATACCACTCTTTGTATTCGTCCAAACAATGACCGGAGTTTCGAGAAGAACGAATGATATTTGGCGGAGCAATGTAGTTTCGAGGGCGCACTACTTCAGCAACCTGCGCAGCTTTGCCTGCTATGTATGAAACGGAGTATAAAAATGGCAAACCGCCAGCCGCTTATTTATTTTTTTCTTCTGGGCCAGTACGATTTCCATGGAGCGATGCCGATCAAACCTCATAATTCTGTCGAACAGCTGCATGTGCATGCACTGACGATGATCGCATGCAAGATGATGTATGGAGGATGTGAACAAACACGAAAGCAATTTGATGGAGCGGCTCTTGGCAAATATTTTATCAAGCGCGGTATAAATGCACGTCGTAACGATAATGTCGCGCCGAACACGTAAGGAGTTTCCTTGATTCTTCGCACCTGGCTGGCAAGTTTGCAAGCATAACACCAGCATCATCATAATGCCTGTAGCAGTTGCGGAATAGAGTGCGTGCATTCTAAGCCGCACCGTAGGGACGTTGATTCGAGCTACGGGGGCTAGGCTGATACAACGCGTCGACTGAATTCAGGGAAACGGGTAGTAACTCTTGAACCTCACGAGACATTCCCTTGCATGGTGAAAAAGTCAGACAAAAGGGCAGTACAACAGAGAAAGAATTAGACAGGCTTGCACAGGCAGGAGCAAGCCCTCCTACTGGTTTCCACCACGCAGACCTACCATCTAGCTCAATCCCTCACGTTACGTTGCACAGCCGTCGAGAAACATCTTTAGCGACTATTGCACTTCGAGACGGAAGCGAGACTTATTTCAAAGCCAACAGTTAGTTAAAGAAGCAGGAACTGGGATCGAGTACGCGAGGGACGGGGGAAATATAGCCCGCGAAAACTGCTGTTAGCGAAGGCGATTATATATGCGTGTACCAGTGAAAGCCGCTGACGTTGCGTACAAAACCGCCAAAGAAAAGAGGCAAGCCAGGGTTGACTTCAGGCGATTCAGCTGCAGAAGGACCTTCTGCAGGGCGCTCCGCAACGTGATTAAAAGAGAAGCACGATATTCGTTTAACATCATACTCAAGGACAACGCAGGAAAAGTGGCGACATTTCCTACCTTTGAAAACTTACGATCGGGATTAACCCATATCGAGAATTTGCTCACGATGCGTCACAAGAAGCTGGCTGTTCCGTTAAGCGGTTTCTGCAGACCATTAAATCCACTACTTGAGGGCATCGCTTCATCTTTTGTTGGTGCGCCGTTACGAGTCCTGGATAACCGCGTCAAAACTGAAAGCCATGGCAATATCGGAAAGCCGACAATGAAAATGGTAGCAAGCGTTCTTTGAATCTAATGTGCATTTACTTCAGCGCCCCCTTGTGTCATGGCCAATTCGCTCTGCAAGCGGCCTTGGGCGGATGCGGCAGCCCTCAGCCTGGCTACTTCCTAACTGCCGCCCGGAAGGTCTGGGTACCAACCGCGGTGAGCGGTGCAGCCCGGGTGTCGTTCCTGAACACTAGTAGCGATACCCGTATCGCATTCACCCCCCCCATCGCCCCCTTATTCTATCATTTTAAGCGCCACTCCCCGATTACCACGAACCATATGGGCACAGATGAAAAGATACTTCTAGGGCCGATCATTGACATCGAGCTGGGTCACAACAGATAACAAGTGGAGTGCCTTAATTTTTGGGTGATGGCGCGGACTCCACAAAAGTTTGTGGTTTTCGGTGGTTTAACGTCCCAAAGCGACTCAGGTTATGAAGGACGCCGTAGTGAAGGGCTTCGACCACCTTCGGTTCTTTAACGTGCACTGACATTGCACAGTACGCGGAGCTCTAGAATTTCGGTTCTCGACCAGGAAAAATATAATTCCCCTAAGCTGCGACCGTAAGGAAGGTGAAGAATCCACCAGAGGAATCGGAAACTTATTGTTCCATGCTGCATGGCTATAAGGCTAAGTTTAGACTTTGGCTATTTACACCATCAGCATTCAGCGACACACAAGCTTAAATCAACCGACGCTGGCTGTCGGGTAGCGAAATTCATTCTGTAGTGGAAGACAGATATGAGTTATATAATGCGTACACACATCAGGATCCGCCGAACTTGGTAGAACGCACGAAAAGCTTTGTGAATTGCTAAAACAAATTGCAATACATAGCCAGTATTAACATTCTTTCCCCATTAAAGGTCGCAACCTTCACATGTGAAGGACGTACTCATTCAAGGACATTTTCGAGCTACGGATCAAGGGCAACGTTGCGAAAGAGAACCGCCATGATAACCTGACGACCACGTCGGGCGAAAGGCGATAAAAAGCACTTCACGTGCATTCAGTACGGCCCGCTTATCGGTGGAAGCGTGTTCCAGCAGAAACCTTAGCTTAATAAAGCTTATCAGAGGTTCAGGCAATAACGACTGTCGATCGCCAGGGCGACTAGTTTACTTCAGTACGTTTGCATTCGACGCGAATTGAGTCCCTCCTCTTTAATTCCGAAGGCTCAGCATCCCTACCCTCAGCTTCCAGAAAGATTTAAATTGAGAAAGCTGCGCTTGGTATACGCGCAGCAGAAAGCCGTTTTGTGAAGTTAGTTCGAACCAGCGGGAAGTGGCCGAATTGCATGCCGAAAATTTAAGTAACGATACGCTTAGGGTTTGTGAGGTAAACGCAGCAAGAATGTACACACCAAAGGCACTGAAACTGAACCTGGAACTTGAAATAATTTTTATCAAGCGGCTGAAAAGCACGGATGCATGTTGGGTAATCTGTTGCTTGTGTTCATTCTCACATCCGCTGGAAAGAACGTTGTTTTCCGTTATCTTCTAGATGTCCTTCGGAATTCAGCAAACTTACTTTAACGAACATGTTAAACGCCAGTGGACATTTCCTTTTCCGGGTGCCTCACACCTCGTTCTGAACAAACTGTGATTGATCATTTGATTGATTTATTGATTGACACTACTCGCCAAACTGATTACCTGAACCAGCGAGGCAAGTCTCGCGTTGAACAAGCGAGGAGCGAAACCCAAAGGGCGCAAAAGGGAGTGCTTAGTTCCGCGTTTCCGAGCTGTTCCCGTTTTCCTTAGAGCCACGTGTGAACCGTACCTCCTTACAACGCCCTCGTTTGACGCAACCGAGCTCGCTATCACTTGCGAAGTGGAAACAAGCTGCGGGGAAAAACACTCGCTCGTAATGACGCACAACGTCAAAGGGTAAATCCTCATACTGGGGCGACGGTTGCCATCAAATATATCTGCCGCCGCCGGTATTCATTAATTATAGAAGGGGACCCTGAGAGACAACACTCTAGAGGAGAACTTAGGACCCGGAAAGCAGACAAGAACTCAATCTGACTTTTAGAAAAGTTTGGACACATAGCACAAGTGCGGAATGGCATTTACCTTTGGAGAGATTAGCCGGTAGCCACTAAAGATGTCTGGGTTTAGAATTTGAGAGCACAGGCAACAAGCATTAATAGTATAGTCAAACGTTGTCTTGGCAACCTTGTAGTTTACTTGAACTGGTATACGCTTGCGGCGACGTAGGTGCGCGTGCAGACCTCGAAACTGCTAGCGACAACGCTCGCGGGCAGGTCGCCCTCGCAGCTAAGATAACAGCCACTATCCCATCAACAAATGACGTCATCGGGTAAAGAGGCGCATGCGCAGTGACAGCTGCATCTGGCTGGCCGTCCGCACGCGAACCGTTATCAGTGTTTCGGAGTGAACTGTCACTACTGTGCCAGCTGACCGCGCACTTGAGAGGCGCCAAAAGCACCAATGAGGCCCGTACAACCATAATTATTAAGGAGGTGATCAGTTTAGGTTTAGCAGAGCGAAAATCAAGTGCAACACTACAGCTCATTTTTGCGAGAAAACAAAATACACATACACTAACATAGCTGGCGCCTAGGTTCAACGATTCCGCATCTTCCCAACCTTTGAACTGCGAGTGACCGTTACATTAGGACAGGTTTATTGGTCGCCTGCAGTCCGATGGAAAACAAATCATCTTCATATCCATCTAGTGTGCGCTGAGATTTGTACCTGTAACTGAAATCCCAGCGCGTCTTCACACTCACCCATGCTCGACGTCAACCACTCGCCGCAGGCAAAAGAACCATCGGACACACCCCGGCTATTGCCGTCGATGTCGGCAAGAACAGCGTCCCGTATCTCGTCCAGTATGCATCCGGCACTACAGGTTGCTCGTCTTCTCGGAGGAGTCCTTGACTCGTCGCGCGCGAAAAAAAATTCGATCGCAAGGCCGAACCGGCGCCAATTGAGAAAACGGACTGCGCGAGCACGCCACGAGCATAAACGCACTAACGCGAGGAGCGCCAGTAATGCGAGGCTACGAGCGCGCAAGGCCGCCTTCGCAGCGCGAACAGAGAAGGAAAGAGAGCCACAGAAAGAAAGGAGCGCCACAAGGGCACGGCGTAACTAATTCAAGGATGTTGAAACACCCCCTTCTCTTCCTTGTGTGCTCCAGAACCTCTTATCTCTCCTTCAGACGTTGAAAAGAATGAACAGAGAGCACATGGAGAAGGAATCGTCATCGGTCCATAGATAAGAGCAGAGGGGGGGGGGGGCAGCTTGCTGGGGCATTAGCTGAACGAGCACTTCACACACACGGAGGGGCAGCGATTAGGAGTGGTCACACTGATACAGGCAGGCAAGACGCCTTGCACACACGCCCGTGGATCTGCTCCGCCAGGAGCGATAACGAACGAAATCTAGGCTCTCCTCCTCCACTACCAGCCCCCCCCCCCCCCCCCCTCCTCGTTCTCAGAGAGAGAGCACGTCGTGTGTGTGTGTCCACATTCGCTTGCCCACCACCCTCCTTCCCCCGATGCAGGAACATCGTCGTCAAGGTCTCCGTTACGAGAGCAAATTCCCCGAAGTAGTGAGAGCAAGCTGGCAGGACGATGAAAGGCGCTTCAAGGCCTTCGGGAAAAGCTGGAGAGCGAGAGAAGAATCGACCACAAAGAGAAAGAGGTGCTAGCAAATGTCAACCGCGGACTCCAGTCGAAGGCCGCACGGGTCGAAGGATGTCAGGAGGTAGGGTACAAGGCGGAAGTGCGCCTCGTACCATACCCTCACTGCGCCCAGGATTCTCCTCGTAAGTGCACTGAGAGAGACAACAAATCATAGACCGAACGCCCATGCACTGGCTCTCGCTCGTAATTTCCGCCTTCGTCGAGACATTCTGTCTCGGATGTACCAATGCGCCGGCCAACCACAGACCGCCGTAAACGCGCGGCCTGCATTAAGCATGCACGGACTCCGATTTGGTGAGGCCGGTTACAGATTCCACTCCTGCGCCAGCGACACTCTAAAACAAAGCAGCAGCACCATATAAACTTCCATCACCACCATCGTCATCATCATCACCCAGGCTGCGTACACTGTAGGCCAAAAGCCTTTCCCATTGATCTCCACTTAACCTAGTCTTGCGCCACTTGACCCATTCATGCGCCACTTAACCCACCCCTGCGCTGTCTCTCTTGTTAGTTTCTTCCTCGTCCCTTGTCTTTTAGCGCGGTTTCATGATGAATTCTAATACAAGTCCCCAACTAGGCCGCCTTTCTGTGTTATACCTCCGCCGGCCCCCTAATCCCCACTACTTTTTTTCCCCTTGGAATCCCTCCGAGACAAATTATTGCTGTAGATATTCTTAGTCTTCAGTCTACAATTAGGATTCAGCCGTGACTGCAGCGAGGGATTCTTTCTTTAGGTACTATTAGTTATCTTTTCTATTAAATAACCACCCCCCCCCTCCCCCCACCCTTTTTTCCCGACTTATTACAAAGCAAGGCTTCACGATCATGAACGCTGTCATGCCGAGCAGGCGTGAATACAGGAGGCCTGATACCCGGCAGCGGCTGCCGCAAATATAAGACACCCTCCTGAGTGATCTCAGTCATTCCTGCGTCTTATAATCCTTAATAGCGCACATCGGAGTTTCAGGAGGGCAAAAGTCTATAGAGTCGCACCCGCTGATGAAAAACATGTGAGCTATTTCTGAACTTTCTCCCTTCGCAATGTGTTGCCGACGGATGGCTTCTGTAACGTCGCCGTATATAATGAGCGCCTTTGATTGGCGGGTGCTCTTGGATGAGACAGTAACGCCTTCTCCTCCAAAATAGGCGTTAAGAGTATAAGGAAGAGCAGAGGCGCTGGAATTGCTTCAGGCTGCCTTAAAGGCCCGGTCGAATCGTTGCGGATTCGTTGCGTAAACCTTTGTATACAAAGGTATACAAAAGCACACGGTTACTGTGCTCATGACAAGGTCCATATTTTGCCCACATTTAGGGATCTCCAAATATCGATACACGGGAATCGTTTCGGGCAAAGAAGTCGAGCGCGATGGAATTCCGTCTTACCCTGAAACTGCAAGTACAGCCCTCCTGGAGCACGACCGCGCATCGCGGCGACGAGATGTCCAACGTGCGCCTCGAAGACGCTCGAAAAAGAAGCGGCGACGTTGGCGCGAAACAATTCCTCTTCCATCAGGGCAGAGGTGACAGCTTCACAGCCGCGGCAACGGTGAAAGATCCACTCACAGGACAGACAGACAGCGGCAGCTGTGCAATCGGGGATCAGAGAAGCGTCGAGCGCGCCAATGACGAACGCAGGTCACCGCCGAGGTCGAACGGAGAACTGCGTGCCGATTTCGTTGCCGGAGTATCGCACGAAAAACACAAGTCACCCCGTGGAATGTGAGGACACTGTGTCGTGTCTCTCCTGCTCCCTTTGAAGAGAGTCCTTCAGGGCAGCAAAACAACAGCTGCGTGCCAAAAAACAAGGCCAAGTGAAAGAATTGCGCACCGGCAGCAGCTTTCCGTGGTTATGGTAATGAGAAAAACGGTTTCAAATATACGGTGAGCAGATGCGCAGTATGCCTTACGAAATCGAGCGATCCCCTCCATTTCCCCTCTCTCTCTCTCTCTCTCTCTCTCTATATATATATATATATATATATATATATATATATATATATATATATATATATATATATATATATATATATATATATATATATATATATATGTTATTTTGCTTTTTACACGTCGCGATCCCGGCTCTAAGCCAATCAACGTTCAAAAACGCGACACGTATTACAACCTGTTTTTCAGAAGTCGCGTCTATCTATAGTATCAAACAGCCGAGTTCATGCGCAGTTCCGATGTTTTGCATTCACTATCTGAAACAACATACGGCCCTATTTCCTGAACCGAGACCGATGCAGTTCGACTACAAGCGACGCGAACAGTTTTTGCGAATAGTTAACTCAACTCGCAAGGCCGTAGGGAGTCGTATTTTTCCCACGCTACATATTTCAAAATCAAGAAGGCTTCAGTATAGGATTCCCACTATCTGCATTTAAAATTGGCTTCCAAACCCGAAAACCCTTCTCTTTCAGACTGAATGAGGAAAATTCAGCGCACAATCAGTCACGCGACTTTCGAGCAACTGAGCTTTAAATGTTCCGATAAAACTCAAGAAGCGGAAAATACCCGGAAAAGAAATCCCCTCGGTTAATCCCTTCTGATTAGCTACGGTGACATCGCAGGGGATGGCAGTTGAAAGGGGATTAGTTTCGACTTGAGTCGGGTTATAACCGCGGCGTCATGAAAATCTGTAAACGCCATTAGCTGGAGTCTTGAGTTGTACATTCGGCTATGGTTAATTCGAAAGTGTGCAGTAGTCTACGAATACAGGTCATGCTTTAAAAACAACCGCTCTTTCATCCACATTACGAGCGCTATGAACACCATGAGTTCCTCGAAGGACATGGCAACGCATATACGCACCTTACGAGGCAGACGCGGTACGGAGCCGTCACAAGCGCAAAGGGCGTACTGCTGCGGAGATGTACGCCTTGCTGGGACGCGGCTTCTGGCAGGCGTGGACCGCGGTGGTGTCCCGTTGCCGTACAGCATGACGCACGCGCAGAACACGTGTGGAGTGTGGGCTGCACGCTCAGCACGTGCGCGGCAGAGAACGGAAGCGATAGAATAACAGCGCCACCGAGGCCAGCGACGCGCTATTCGGAAGGCGAGCCTATAGTGGCACCGAAATAAATCATACTAACCGAGGCAGCCGCGGTTCGGTAGTCGGCGACGGCGCATGGTTGGAGGAAAACGCTTTAGTTCCTGTAACAAGGCTTAGGTCTATAAAGTTGAGGGGGTGAGGGATGAGGCTATGAAGGGAGAAAAAGCGCGCTAGAGGCCTTATTAATGCGAAATAATTAGACTGCTCATCCTCCTATAATTCCTCGTTTTATCAGTAAATAAATTCCGGAAACCTGCGCATCACAACACGACGAATCGTTTGACACTATCCGCAACCCCCTGCGACAAACGGTTCGGCCGTAATGGCCGTCTGAAGGCCGTCGGAATGTACGGTTTGGGGGCGGAAATCGCGGGGTTAATCGTGGGAGCGAAACCGGTCCGCGGGCTAAGACAGTTCGCTAAAGTTCATCGAGAACGCGGACGAAAGGCTTCGCAAAAGAACGAGAAGGAGACGCCGCTAGTGCGCCAGGTTAAGTAAGACTCGCCGGAAGGCACTCTCTCGCGGCACTCCGCGAAGCCGACTGTCAACGCACCGCCCACTATGCGGATTACCACTGAAGCAACCTGCCTGACATATCGTACCGAAGCTGTAAAAAAAAAAAGACAACCTTTGAGATCACAGCGGCGCCCGCATTGGAGCAATGCAAAGGCAAAGCGTCCACATACTATATCGACGTCATCTGACTGTTCTGACGTCCATGTACTATATCGACGTCCAAGGCTATTTTGACATCTAAGCTTATTTTTCTAGTTATTTTGCGTTTAATTAATCGGTTTGGTTGGTTTATGGGGTTTAACGTCCCAAAACGACTAAGGCTACGAGACGCCGTAGTGGAGGGCTCCGGAAATTTCGACCACCTGGGGTTCTTTAACGTGCACTGACATCGCACAGTACACGGGCCTCTAGAATTTCTCCTCCAAAGAAATTCTAGCCACCTATATCGACGTCCTCTGACTGTTCTGACGTCCATGTACTATATCGACGTCCAAGGCTATTTTGACATCTAAGCTTATTTTTCTAGTTATTTCGCGTTTAATTAATCGGTTTGGTTGGTTTATGGGGTTTAACGTCCCAAAACGACTAAGGCTATGAGAGACGCCGTAGTGGAGGGCTCCGGAAATTCCGACCACCTGGGGTTCTTTAACCTGCACTGACATCGCACAGTACACGGGCCTCTAGAATTTCTCCTCCAAAGAAATTCTAGCCACCGCGGCCGGGATCGAACCCGCGTCTTTTGGGTCAGCAGCCGAGCACCATAACCGCTGAGCCACCGCGGCGGCAAACGTTTAATTAATCAGCTAATTAAACCTCATCAACCAAATTTTTCCCACGGCAACGTTTTATCGCACACTATCCGTCACAATCACACTTTCACACATTTATCTTCAGAGAACGATGTAATCGTGCGGACAAAATTGCGGACACTTTTTTGCTGACGCGACAGAGCCACACAGTGCTCTCGTATTAAAACAAAAAAAAAAGGCCGCGCAGGATTGATGCTCGCCAAACGAACAAAGACGTCGTTGCACCAGTTAACGACATCAGACAGGTGTATGGCGTACCTTTGTTGACCGCCCCAAGGTGCCCGAGCAGGGCACGAAACGCCCACGTGTACATTACTCGCAGTTGAACGCCTGCGAGCACGCCAGTGCCAACGTTACTAGGTTCTAGTAACGTTGGCCAGTGCGGGGGCGAACTAATGCACTGCAGTAAATGTCTCGCTCTCTATCAAAGAGTCCGTGAACTTTGCGAACTGGGGATCATCGTAACCTCAGAAAAGAGCGCTACCCACGGACTCCACCCACGGTTGCTCCACGGAGATTGATTCGCGTCCGCAGCACAGAGCGGACATCGCTATTTTGCGGCCGCGTTTCAGTGGAGGCCGACCAAGGCAGAGGGCGCACAGCGGGCTAGACGGCTATAAGCAGAATGAACAGAATGAAAAATCTCAATGAACTAGTTTACAGAAATCAACATTACAGAGCTCGAAACAGGGGAAATAAATAGCTTCGAATGCCCAAGAACCGAAATGTGAACAGTCGTTAAAAATAAAAAGAAGAAAGAATGATTAGCTCTAAGCTTACTGGTTCAGCGCATTAGTAGGGAAAGCTGATTGGCATTAGCGGTCGAGAGGTCTGGAGTAGCAGGCCGATTTTGACCTCTCGCAGGCGACTACAAGGCTGGGCGTCTCACAGGCACGGTCTGACACTACGCTCCCGTGCATGCTCGGGCATTCTTCGCTTGCGGCCTTCAGTTCGATCGCGTTCTCGGCACACTTCATGGACTACAGGGCCCGCTTGCACGAAGCAAATAGTCTAGTTTCCACTGTTGTCTTATTCGCAGCCTAAAAATTGGCAGTGGCTCAGCTCTGCTATGCCAGGATATACGTAGCGTGGGGTGAGGGCGAGGTGTCCACACACCTGAACCACAGGGAAGGCGCATAACTGCCCTCTTGGAACAGTGGACACCTCAACCATGCTTTGAGCTAAGTGGCGGTAGTGACAGGTGCGCGCTGCATGCGTTGCCATTGACAACGTAGTGCCAGAAACGCGGCGCTGATGCCAAGGCCGTCGGCGTTCGCTGTGTTCATTGGCGTTGGCGTTGAGGACATTTCACGATGCGATCATTTTAAGGAAAGGAAGTGCGCATAATGGCTCCCTGGGTCAGCGGACGCCTCAATCGTGCTTATAGGTACGTGGGCTGATGAGAGATGTGGGCTGCAGGCATTGACAAGGTTGTGCCAGAAACGCGGCGCTGAAGCCATAGGCCGTCGGCGTTCATTGTGTTCATTAGCGCTGGCGTTGTCAACGTTTTACGTTCCGATCATTTTAAGGAAAGGAAGGCGAGCGCGCGCGGCGAGGCACACCAGCTGTGCGTAGTGACGTCACCTGCTCGTCGCGCATGCGCAGCGCGGCTCTCCAGGAGCCACGCGAAACTGCTCAACCTCGGCCAGTGTAGCTCACGCTAAAAAACCTCCTCTGGTTTTGAGGAAAGAGAAGACGCAGAACTTTCCTCTCTGGATCGGTGGAAACCTAGCTCAATCGTGCCGTTAGGTGGCAGTGGTGTCCACCTACAAAAACGCGTTGTGCGGTTTATGGTTTGGTTTACGGGGCTCAGGCTATGAGGGACGCCGTAGTGAAGGGCTCCGGAGATTTCGACCACCTGGGGTTCTTTAACGTGCACTGACTTCGCACAGTACACGGGCCTCTAGAATGTCGCCTACACCCAAATTGGACCGCGTAACGCGTCACACGGCTGCCGTTGTGCCTCCTAAATTGCTGTGCTAAATGGGTTGTATAGCTGTCGCTGTACAAAAAAAAAGTATGCAACATAGAGTATCAGAAACAGCTAAGAATTCTTACAGAAATAGCTTAAAGGGACACTGAGGAGAGTGAGTGAGTGAGTAGAAACTTTATTGATTTATAAGATTTAGCCTGCGGTGGAGGTCTTCTTCAAGTCTTCTCTTCAAGTCTTGAGGTTGCCTCCTTAGCCTTGGGTGGTCCCCTAGTCCAGGGCTCCACTGAGTCTGGCCACCTCGCTTGCGTGTGCTATGAGTGCCCTTTGGGCCTCTAGCTCGCAGCTGGTGAGCCGGCTCTCCCATTGCTCCGCACTTGGTGTGTCGTGTTTGTGGAACGATATGTTTCTGTCGCATTCCCATGTTATGTGGTATAGTGTTGGCCTCGCTTCGCACCAAGGGCATGTGGCGCGGTATTGTGTCGGGAACATCTTGCTTAGTATATATAAGTTGGGGAAGGAGCCTGTCTGTAGCTTCCGCCATTTTGCGGCTTCTTCCTTGCTTAGCTCTTTGTGTGGTGGGGGGTATTTGTATCTTAGCCCCCTGTATAAACTTAGTGTTTCAGAGTACCCAGCCCCTAGGCTAGTCCAGAGCTCCTCCGGGGCTTGTGACCCCCCAGCTCGGATAGTAAGCCCTCGAGCTAGTTCGTCCGCCCTTTCGTTGCCCCAGACCCCCGCGTGGCCTGGTATCCAAATTGAAGTTGGCTTGTATCGACAGAATACCAGCTCCTGATTACAAAAACGCCACTCATACTGACAACAAAGCTCTTGTAACGTAGAAAAGAGCAAGAACCAAAATACAGGTATCGCCGCCACAGGCCAAACTCGCAAGTACAAGCGTCATGACGTCATATAACAAAACAGTGTTGCTGGAACCAATGGTTCTAGCAACGCTAGGACACGAGAAGCACAAATCGCTGAGGCGCAGCCAATGCATGCGCAAATCTCCTTGACGTCGCCAGATGGCGTCACGTGCCGGGCAGCTACGCGCTCGCCTGAAGCATCGGGACCAATCAGCGCCTGCTCGCCGGCGTTAGGCGGGTTCCCGGTATTCCGCTAGCGGTATCAAGGTACACGGTATGCTAAAGGTGTCTATTTGCGAGAACTTCGTTGACGACTTCGAGAACGAGATCCATCGTAACGCTCGCAAAACGCCGGTGCAAACGTAAGCGAAGCGACTGTAGCGACGGCCGCAATAGCCGATAGATGCCTTCAACGTGCGGCCGGCGGTAGCTTTCTTTTCGGCTGCTGCTAGGCCGCACTGCTGGCCGCCAGAAATCACGGAGTCTGCATCACGTCATGTTTCACGTCACTTAGTCCTCTGTCGTCATAGCCGAATCCCAAGTTTGAATCACAGCGGCGGGAAAAATCTTTTCAACTTCGAATCCAAATTTCTTAGAAATAAATGCATTTTTCGCTGCCGGCCAAGTGGCAACAAAGCCATGACATGCCGAACTATCGGATTTTGCTATAAAAAATATATTAATAGTGCTCTCCTCAGTGTCCCTTTAAGACGCGCTAAAACTGACCATGTCACTACTCGGCGCAACGATTAATGACAGGTCGACATTTTGATAAGAATTTCTCTTCTGTACTATGCCACATGGGCGTGGGCATCAAATAATTAAACACAAATTTACTGGGCAAGGAGCACCATGTAGCGCCACCGCACCGATTTAAAACGAACGCCAGTAAAAATCTAAACAACCACTCACGCAGCGTTTACATCGAGGCAAACTCAGAGAACACTTAATTAGCGCGCAGTCAAAAACAGTTGCGCAAGAAGGAACGAAGTGAAAATGTTTTTCAGCGGTTGTCGGCTTTTCAAAACTAGATTCAAGTTTAAATACGAATTTGGTGATCGAATAAGACTAAAGCGTTAGAGAAGCATGAACGCGTTGATGACCTGATGACCTTTACGATATGGAAAGGCGTCAGAGTGGATTGGCAAACGAGAGAGCCAGACAACGTGTCCGATTATAAGCCGAAACCGAAGACGAGCGTGAAGCTATGTTCGAGATGAGAGCGTGCCAGACGAGAGGGGAAACGAGCAGCAGAGGCTGAGTCTGCTGCAACCATCGATGAGAGCGTTTCGCCGATCGTTAGTGATGAGTCAAGCCGGAGACTCACCGGCCGTACGATTAGCCTGGCACAGTCTGTGCGACGAATCGATACGCAATAAAGATTAATCAAAGCTAAACCACGTCTAACAATGCTCAACAGAGATTTCGCTCGTTCAGCCGAGTTCAACTACAGTTAATTTTTTTTATTCATATGAAACCAGAGTAGACGCATGCATACTGTAGGCATTATTATACATAGTCGGACGCACAACAGTGCCCTTTTAAAGGACGTTCCACCCATTCCCAAGAGGACGCAGGTGAGTATATTTTCCTGAAACTCTTGTCTTCATTGAGATTCCAATAAAACCCCTACAGTGCTCACGCATGGCCGTCTGGCGCCTGGGGCCCCACTCAGAATGCTAAGTACAGTTGTGCCTCGGTAATATGACCCTCGTTAATATGGATGACCAGGATTATGGATAATTTTTCTGGCGACCGAGCATTTGAAGTATATTTATTATGGAAACCCGTTTTTCGGACAATGCACAGGGCGAAAATTTACAGAGTCCCTCGGGGCCCGTGCATTTTTGCAGCATTAATAAGGACAGCCATCCGCGATAAGAGAACCTCGCCTGTTCCAGCCAGATGTTTCGTTTTTCGCGTTCTGAGTGCCGGGCCCCAGCCAAAGACAGATAGTAATTTGAGACCGAAAGAGGCCGTAGGATAGTCAGTGCGAAAGTGAAAGTGACTTAATAACGAACTTTGATTTGTTTGTTTTATAGTTTCATGCTTTATAGTGCAAATGTGCCTGGTCGACGCGCCTTTCCATTCGTCGTACTGCATGATTGGCTCCAAATGAAGCTCTCTGTGTAGCTTGTGCAACGTTGAAAGCCACATTCAGCCGCTGTCAGCCGTCTGGGTGCAGATATGTCCTCGTGGTTTGTGGGACGCGAAGAATCGTAGTAGGAAATATGCCATTACCCCATGTCTCCTGCATGGCTGGTGGCTTCAGAATGCATTGCATGCATTATGATAATTCCGGTCAGGATGATGCGCTTGAAACTCGCAGATTACTTCCATATTCTCTCTCTATACTGCACATGGTTATGCATAAAAGAAGACCTAAAAGGCTAAAAATTTACTTCCATATATTTTCTTTATTCTTTTACATGATTGATTATAAAGGACAACTCTTTTCCTATCCAGTCTTTTTAGGGAACTAAAGTGTCCATAACGACGAAGCACGATTGTATACGCTTTGAAACAGCCTTTGATCAACGGTGGATAGCCTGCTAATGCAACGCAAAGGGGCGGTAGAGCTGTTATACTAGCTAGTTTGGGGAGGTTTGTGGGAATCGCCGCAAATCGGCAGAGTAGCACTGTGCTTCCCAGCTATTGTTTTACATTTTCACGGAAGCGTTTTCCGACTAACATGAAAACAAAGTCTCAAAATATAAACAACCAAAAAAAAAAGCGAGAAAAAGCTCACTATTGGTCCCCGCGGAAAAGTAAGGAGAAAAAAAAAGTTTCCTGAGAAATCCGGACACGCAATGTAGGTTGTTTTCCTACAGAGAAATCCTGCAGCACTACAGGCTTGCAAGACTCAGATTTCCACCAGCAGATAAAACGCTTTCCAAGCAACAGGCCAAAGCCTGGCGTAAACTTCAAATTAAAACCTATCCAAATCCCCAATTGTGTAGCTTCTATTCGGATGGACTCTACTCAGACAAATGCAAAAATTGTGATGCCAAAGCCGATCTAAATCATATGATCTGGAACTGCCCGCAGTCCCTACCCGCGAGTCGCTTCATTACCGACTCTGATCATTGGGAGGCTCTATTGCTCAGCCCCGACCCGGGGACACAGATCAAGCTCCTCCAGCTGGCTGAAGACGCCGCCGCTGCCCAAGGGATAGCGGCCGCCGTTTAAGCGGGGGGCGACTTCGGGTCACTCCTCTATATCCGCTGGAAATAAAGTTCCACCACCACCACGCAATGTAAAGGTCATGAAGCCCCAGTTTGTAGCGATTCCTTTATCAATTGGTTCCTTGTCCCTTCAAAATTGGCAGCTGCAGCCTGTGACGTCAGCAATGGTTGAAAGCAGACATCCAACGTAATCAGCTGGCTCTTGCATCAAAGGTGATACCGGTCCAATAACATCATAATCATCAGCTTGACTACGCCCACTGCAGGGCAAAGGCCTCTCCTATGTCTCTCCAATTAACCCTGTCCTTTGCCAATTGCGGCCACCGTAACCCCGCAAACTTCTTAATCTCATCCGCCCGCATAACTTTCTGGCGCCCCCTGCTACGCTTGCCTTCTCTTGGAATCCATTCCGTTACCCTTAAGGACCTGCGATTATCTTGCCTTCGCATTACATGGCCTGACCAAGCCCTTTTCTTCCTCTTCATTTCGACTAGGATGTCAATAACCCGCGTTTGTTCCCTCACCCACTCCGCCCGATTTTCTTTCCATATAGCTCGCTGCGTTGTCTATAACTTAAGCGGAGCCCTCTTTGTTAGCCTCCACGTTTCTGCCCCATAAGGGAGTACCGGTAACGTAAAGGTATAGTATACTTTTAAGGGATATTGGTAAACTGCCATTCATTATCTGAGAGAACCTGCCATATACGCTCCACGCCAGTCTTATTCTTCTAGTTATTTCCCTCTCATGATCCGGATCAGCGGTCACTACCTACCCTAAGTAGACACATTCTCTTTCTACTTCCAGCCCTTCGCTACCAATGGCGAACTGCTGTTCTTTTGCTAGACGGTTGAATATTACTTTGGTTTTCTGCATGTTAATTTTTAGCCCAACAGTTCGTTCTGCTCTGCGTGTCTAACTTATCGATCATGCTTTGCAATTCATGTCCTGAGTGACAAAAAATGAAAAAAAAAATAATGGAAAGGGCAAGGAGCTCTATACGAAACAGAGCTGTTGGATTTCTACACCCGAAACATCAGACGCATCCAACAACAATAGCGGTTTACATTATGCGTGCCAGTGATCGCCAAATGTATTAGAACTGTAGTTTCGGTTTCCGTCCAGACTGACGTAAATCTCCTGACGTCGGAAAAAAGAGGCGACATGCTCTTTCAAAACAGTAATTTCACAAAACCATTGTAATAGCTCCAAGCTGTTTGAGGGAACAAGTAATTTCAGTTTGCTGATGTGGATTTTGTGCTTGCTCACTGCTACATTTGTTGTCGACGGAGGCGCTCAGGTTTCTTGAGACAAGTGCACAGGCGACGCCGGCCGTTCGAGTCCTGCAGCGGCCGCCATTCTCCGAGCACCGGCGACCACGCTCCCCTTCTTGGAAGAGCAGCGGGAGGCCCAAGAGGCGCGGAGCCACATCTGGACACCGCTCGCCGGTTACCGCGGCCCCCTCGACATCCGGTCGGGGAGAAAGACTCGGGCAGTGCCGTACGAACTCGCTTGCGCAAAAGGACATGCGTGCTGTGCTCCGTCTTTTCTGTGTTCTTATGTAACCTTCGCAGGCTAATAAACCTGCCCATTTATTTGTTTTATCTGGACGTTTGTTGTGTCGACTACATCAACTACATCTTCAGAAGTGGGATTGAGACTGCCTTGCAAGACTGGCGCCTTCACCGAGAGCTTCGACCACGTAAGCCACGATGATGCTCCGATCGAAGCCAACGACGGAAGGTCCTGCGAGCAAGGTAGCACCACGACCGGGCCTTTCAACGGACAGCGACGCGCCCAACGATGTGGGGGCAAGGGAGGCGGCACTTAGCGAAAGCGATAATCTACGAAACGACGAGGGGCAGTCAAATTCAGGGCGGGGATCCATGAACGCCGACCCGGTAGACGGCCACGGACTGGACAACCCCAACGGAAGAGCCCCCGGGGCCTTCGACTTCCAGGCGCTGATGCAGGCTGCGGTGCAGACGGCAGTACGTGAGGCCTTGCAGGGAGCAGCCCAGCTTCTGCAGGCGGCTCAAACGCCACATCACCCACCAACGGGAACATCAAGCGTCGTGGATGGACGACTGGCCACGGCAAGCGCACAACTTGTGCCAAGTTATGACCCGTCATCTAACGACCAGCCAACAGTCGAAATGTGGCTGAACAAGGTAGACAACCTGGCTGCAGCGTACGGTTGGAGCGACCAGCAAACGACGTGTTTCGCACTCACAAAGCTGCACGGCGTTGCCAAGACGTGGTACGACGGCCTGACGAATGTCCAGCGCACTTGGGCAGAGTGGAAACACGAGTTGAAGAAGGCATTTCCATCCGCATCCAGTTTTCAGCACACCTTCCGGGACATGGAAGCACGCAAGAAACTGCGCCATGAAAGTATAGAGGCGTACTTCTACGACAAGCTGGCGAAAGCAAGGCGCTGCAATGTCGGCGACACGGCCTGTATGGAATACCTGATCACTGGACTCGACAATGAAGATCTTGTGCGGTCCCTCAGCGTCAGAGACTACGCCAGCCCCGACGAGTTGCTCAGATGCATGAAGCGGCTCTACGAGCGTACAGAAATCATAAAGGAAACTAGAGCCAAGACGCTGTATCAACCGCCAGCTATTCGGCACCCTCAACGCGTCTTAGGAGGAAACAATTCGTCACCAGCAGCGCCTCAGCTTCAACACTGCGCTGGTGACAACGGATCGACGAGGGCTCCCCGACGCAAATTCAACGACAAAGGCGAGCCACTTTGTTTTAATTGTTCTTCATATGGACATTTCTCGGCAGCATGTCCAAAACCTCAGCGTAGACCGCGCTGCACGAATTGTGGAAAAGCAGGCCATGAGAGCAAAGACTGCTATTCGAGGAAAGGCTCGACAGCCAGCGACACAGCTAAAACAGCCGTCCTAGCCCAAGAAAGCAGCAGTACAAGTGGCAGCATGGTGCTAAATCAGAAGTACTTCATGGATGCCAACGTGAATGGGAAGGCGATCAAAGCGTACATCGACATGGGCAGCCAATGCTTAACGATACGAGAAAGCGAAGCGGAAAAGTTACACCTCTCTTATGAAGCACTCAGCCGTCCATTCACTATCAGAGGGTTCGGAATGGGAAAAACAACGCCCCTGGGAAGCTTCGAAGCGAGGCTGACGGTGGACCAGGCTACGGCCGACGTCAAGGTACACGTTGTCCGCGACGAAGTGCAGGCTGTCCCATTGCTTGTCGGTCAACCCTTTACTGAGCAGCCTCACATTACGGTGGTGCGCCGTAAGAACACCGTGCGCATTTTCGAGGAGCGTAACGGGTCGGAGGACGAAGATGGAACTCTCACCAATCTTGCTATACCGGCCCTACCTCCGCGACGTGTGAACTTGTGGGCGAAGGAGGCCGTTGTCATACCTCCTAATTACGTCGGGTTCATTGCGCTTGGGAGTGACAACGTTACGCACAGCGACATCTTCGTTCGCGGCAGGCTGCACGAGACGAGCGGCGAGTATGTGCCAAGCTGCGTATTAAGAGAAGATGAACAGGGCGAGATATGCCTGCCCGTGGCAAACGTATCCGAATCTCCTCTGATTGTCGCTCAAAACCAGAAGATCGCGAGAGGAACGTTGTGCATGGAAGAAGAAAATACCGAACCCTCTCTGATCGCAAACAGCAACGAAAGAAAACTGGTAAAGGTGATCTCGGGTGAAGATTTGACGGTTGGCACAACGATTTCTGCCACGCAGAAAGAGGCACTCGTCGCAGTGATTAACCAGTACCGCGAATGCTTTGCGACGTGCCTTTCAGAAATCGGGTGCACGGCCGCGGCGCAAATGAAGATTGAGGTGACCACCGACGCTCCTGTAACGTACCGCCCATACCGCCTAGCCTACTCCGAAAGGCAGGCTGTGAGAACAATGATTGACGAACTCAAGGAGGCTGGAGTAGTAACGGACTCTAACTCTGCTTACGCGAGCCCTATCCTACTTGTTTCAAAGAAGAATGGCGAGAAGCGGCTTTGCGTAGACTTTCGAGCCCTCAACAAAATAACGAAAAAGGACAGGTATCCGCTTCCGTTGATTGATGACCAACTTGACAGGCTACACGATAAACGACTGTTCACTAGCCTAGACCTTGCGTGCGGCTATTATCAGGTGCCAATTGATAAAGAGAGCCGAGAGAAGACAGCGTTCGTCACTCCGGATGGACACTACGAATTCACCCGCATGCCATTCGGACTTGTCAACGCACCGAGTGTGTTCCAGCGTATGATAAACACCGTCCTCGGCTCCCTTAGGCACACGAAGGTCATGGCCTACATGGATGATCTGCTGATTCCATCGACTTCGTTTGAGGAAGGATTAGACAGCTTGGGCGAGGTACTCGAGCTCCTGCGTTCGGCTGGTCTCACGCTGCGCTTGAAAAAGTGCTCCTTCTTCCAAGAGAAAATTAGCTACTTGGGTTATGAAATTTCCGCATCGACCATCAACCCCGACAGCCTCAAGTTGAGAGGAATTGCAAATTTTCCTACACCAGCAAACGTCCACGACCTCCGACGCTTCCTGGGCCTCTGCAGCTATTTCCGACGTTTTGTGGCTGGATTTGCCATGATAGCCAAGCCACTTACGATCCTGCTGTGCAAGGGAGAAGAATGGCGCTGGGACGATGTTCAAGAGACTGCATTCAGGCAGCTACAAAGACAGCTCATGAGCAAGCCAACGCTGGCACTTTACGCACACGGAGCGAGAACGGAAGTGCACACCGACGCTTCCAAGGTCGGCCTCGGAGGAGTGTTGTTGCAAGAGCAACCAGACGGCCTCATGCACCCCGTTATGTATGTTAGCCGTAGCACCACGCGAGACGAGGAACGCTACCATTCATACGAACTGGAAGCTTTAGCCGTTGTGTGGACAATTGAGAAGCTTAGACCATACCTGTACGGAACCGAGTTTCTTGTTGTTACGGACTGCAACTCATTGAGAACTGCTTTGTCAAAGCGAGATCTGGTGCCACGTGTCGGCAGGTGGTATCTAAAGTTGCAAGAGTATACGTTTGATGTAGAGCATCGACCAGGAGCTAGAATGAGCCACGTCGACGCCCTCAGCAGGGCTCCTGCGTCGGAAGCTGAAGAAGTTGACGTTGCAAGTGGCATTAATGTCTTTGTAACAGAGCTGTCCAACGAAGACTGGCTAACGCTAGCACAGAAGACGGACTCAACATTACAGTCGATCATGGATTCCCTAAAGGGATCATCAGAGACAAAAGAAGCTGAGCGCATCAGAAAAGAATATGTCCTGGTTGAAGGCAGGCTTTTCAGGAGAACGTGTGGCAACAACGGCGACGAGCGTCTGCTATGGGTAGTGCCACGAGCGGCACGTTGGCAGGTCGTGAGACGATGCCACGACGATGTGGGTCACTTTGCAGTTGACAAAACCATGGCCTTGCTCGAAAGCAAATACTGGTTTCCAAGAATGCGCCGGTACGTGAAGCGACATATCTCGTGCTGCTTAGAGTGTTTGTATCGAAAGGTTCCGTCCGGAAAAAAACCTGGAAAGCTGCACAGCATCGAAAAAGTGGCCGTGCCATTCGACACCATTCATATGGATCACTTGGGCCCATTTATCCGCAGCAAGAGTGGCAATACACACGTGATTGTGGCAGTGGACGGCTTCACTAAGTTTGTGCTCATTCGGGCCGTGCGAAGCACCGCGTCGGGCTACGCCAAAAGCTTTCTCAGGGACATCGTTTCCATATTCGGGGCCCCACGAAGGTTGGTTACCGATCAGGGAACTGCCTACACCAGCCGACAATTCGAGCACTACTGTAAGACTCTCAGCATAATCCACGTGAAAAACGCAACTTGCACGCCTCGTGCCAACGGACAAGTCGAGAGGTACAACAGAATGATAACCCCTGCGATTGCCAGCTTATCCGAACGAAGCGACGGGAAGGACTGGGACGAAACGCTCACGCAGGTGCAATGGGGAATCAACAACACGGTAAACCGAGCTACGAAGACGACTCCATTCACTCTGCTTTTCAACTTTCGCCCCCGGAACGTGACAGGGGACTCAGTTGACGACGAAATCGCACTGGAGCTGGACGCCAGTATGCTGAAACTAAGAGAGAAGGCCATCGACAACATACGCCGGGACCAAGAAAAGCAGAGAAGTAACTACAACAAACGAAGAAAGACCGCGCCGAGCTACCAACCAGGCGACATGGTATTGCTCGAGAGGGAACCAGCTGCAACGGGGGAGTCCCGTAAATTGTGCCAAAAGTACAGAGGCCCATATATCGTCGTGGAAACACTTCCCAATGACAGATACAGGGTGCAAGACTTCCCAGAGGTCCAGCGGACGCAGCGGTTCTACGAAGGCGTCGTGGCGGCGGACAGGATGAAGCGCTTTGAGCTGGGAACGGTGGCAAGCGAGGATCATTCGTCGGACAACGACGAGGGTGAGGAAACTGAGGCTTGAAAAAAAAAAGCAGATGAAGCGAAGATGCACACCAACCGAGGGCGGCTGGAAAGGAAAAGGATGGCCGACTGTTGTCGACGGAGGCGCTCAGGTTTCTTGAGACAAGTGCACAGGCGACGCCGGCCGTTCGAGTCCTGCAGCGGCCGCCATTCTCCGAGCACCGGCGACCACGCTCCCCTTCTTGGAAGAGCAGCGGGAGGCCCAAGAGGCGCGGAGCCACATCTGGACACCGCTCGCCGGTTACCGCGGCCCCCTCGACATCCGGTCGGGGAGAAAGACTCGGGCAGTGCCGTACGAACTCGCTTGCGCAAAAGGACATGCGTGCTGTGCTCCGTCTTTTCTGTGTTCTTATGTAACCTTCGCAGGCTAATAAACCTGCCCATTTATTTGTTTTATCTGGACGTTTGTTGTGTCGACTACATCAACTACACATTAATACCGCGAACGCTGCTCTGGGAAGAATTGATATACGAGGTCTGTTAGAAAAGTATTCAACCTTTAGCCGAAGAAAAAAAACTGGCATAACTGGAACGTTGGAAACCTAATCACCTTCAAAGTAGTCTCGTTGGGACTCCACATACTTCTCCTAGTGGTGCTGCCATTGTTGGAAGTATTCCGAAAAGGCCCCTTTCGGAATGGAGTTTAGCTCAGCTGTCGTTGCAGCCATAATGTCCTCTCTTGTCTGAAATCGCGCTCCTTTCAATGGCGTCTTGATTTTGGGAAACAGCCAGAAGTCACAGGAGGCCATATCAGGAGAGTAAGGAGTCTTTTGAACTACAGCAGTCTGGTTTTTCGCGAAAAAAGTGTGAATTTAGTGCGAGGAATGTGCAGGAGCATTGTCATGATGGATGCGCCAATTTCCTGTTGACCTCAACTTCGGCCTCTTGCGCCGCACAGCACCACGCAGGCGACGGAGGACATCCCTGTAGTATTGTTTTGGTCAATGTTTACTTTGTGGGGTGCGTACGCGTGGTGTGCCACCCAGAGGTAGTCAAAGAAAGCAGTCAGCATCACTCTGACATTGCTGCGCACTTGGCGGGCCTTCTTTGGTCTTGGTGACATGGAATGCTGCCATTGTGACGACTGGGATTTGGTTTCCGGGTCGTAGCTGTACACCCAAGACTCGTTACCAGCGATTATGGTGTTGATGAAGTCGGGGTCACTGTTTGTGCAATCCAGCATATCCTGTGAAACTTCAACACGAAGTTGCTTTTGCTCCACCGTGAGCAGCTTCGGCGCGAATTTCGCCGCATCTTTCGCCAAGGCCAAGTTTTCGGTGATAATGGAATGTGCCGAAAAATTAATGATGTCTACCTCTTCCACAATTTCTCGGATAGTCACACGATGGTCCCGCGTCACCACAGCGTTCACTTCGGCAATGACCTGGTCATTTCGGCATGTTGATGGCCGACCGGAGCGTGGCTCTCTCTGCACCGATGTGTGGCCGTCTTTAAACCAATTGTACCACTGCTTAATCTGTGTGCTGCTCATAGCATTGTCACCGAAAGCCGTCTGAATATTTCGAATGATTTCCACTTGGCTGTCGCCTAGTTTCTGGCAAAATTTGATGCAGTAGCGCTGCTCCTGTAGCACCGCCATTTTCCTTGGAATAAAATCCGACGAGAGCACTGCGCACTGCCTCGCTCAAACGCTGCGTGCCATTGAATGACGCTATCGGCAGGCGAGAAAAAATTTGTGCATGCGCACGAAGGTTCATGGTAGGGTGGTGCAAGCGTGCTTGTTTCAAATCCGTCAGGCGTTCGTAAAAAAAAAAATAAAGTCGGATACTTTTCTAACAGACCTCGTATGATACGTGTGCACTGAACCACCCACCAAAGACAGAACAAGGTTACAGCGCTAGTTTATTATTTTCCGCAGTCGAGTAAATTAAAAATCAAAAGCCGCTCTCAGAAAAGACCTTCGAAGAAATACTGCATGCAGAGAATGCCAATGTCATTCCAAAAACAAAGAAATTTGAGCCTTTCTTCATCACCCAAAATAAAATGTAAAATTGCTAGGAGTAAGCGAAAACGGCCATACATTCCCCTGACTAAGAACGAAGACAAAAGGCTTATGTTCTCCGCTGAAAATGCGGCGCACCTACTTAAGCACTCATCGCATCAGAAAATTCGTCGTCTTGGTGACAGGCAGTAAGACACTATCGCTGGTTTCTTTCTAAATGATCCAAGAGCATCGCGACGAACTGATCTAATCAAGCGGCTTTACGTAGCGCTGAGCCAAAGCTATATACGAAGAATGTCGTTGGATTTGAAGTGATGCCGCGTTTAATGAGCGGAAGTGGCGAACGCAACTTCAATTCGCATGTCCAGTACCTAGCGCACTACATTTCAGGAGGTTGTTTGCATTGCAGGGTTCAGATTGAAGTGAGGCAAAAAATCGGCATTGGCTTAGCTCGAATATGCGAAGATATACGTAGCGGAAGCTAAAGCATCCACACTACCACCTCAACTGTGGTTGCAGCGCACGCGAGCTCTCTTTTTCAATCATCCGACATGTTATCAGGCATGCGGCACAGCTGGCGAAGCGAGCGGAGGCGAGCGCAACGACGAGGCAAGCGGTGTGACGTCATACCGAACGGCGGCGGCGGCTCCGCGGCGAGGCGCGCGGTGGGACGTCATGCCAGATGGCGCGGCGAGCGCGCGGCGTCCGCCAGCTGCGGCGGTTGCTAAGCAACGGCTCAAGGGCGGTCTCTGTGCCTCCTCGGAGCAACGCCACAGCGAAATCGCAAGTTCGTGGCCAATGTAGCTTTCGCTACAAAAAAATTTATACCGAAGGAGCCACTGGTGTCGGAGGAGCGTTACCCGCTTTCGCGAAATAGAAACTGTCGATCAGAACAGTATTCTCCGAGACATTTCATTGTGTGAGAGCCAAACATATGCTGCTCACGCTGTGTCCGCAGCAAAGCTTTCCATATAAGTTGCCCACAGTGTTCGTAAATAAAATAGAACCAACGAAACTCCAAACTGTGCGGTAGCTATGCGAGTACTGGCAAACGTCATGTCCCCGTGGCTCCTCGATATACCCCGCGGGATAGGGTTTCCTTTTGGAGGTGTCTTCAGCGCGTTCTAGTTTTGACACCGGGCTTTTTGAATGAGTATTTTGTCCCTGTTCGCACTTAGGGCGTCACTCAATATCACCTTTGATAGTGAAAGAAAACATGACCAATACGGTCATACTTTATTTTCGCCGTCTCCCCTATTTCTTATGAGTGCACTTACAGGTGAACTCTAGGGAGCCCCACTTTCATATGTCATATAAAGCAGCGTTTTCTCGTTTCTAAGTAATTCCTAACAGAGGAACTTATAGCACTCCCTTAGTAAATACTCCCGAAAGACACTCGTTGCAACAAGGGAGAATGTGCTTATTACTAAATGCTCCCTTACGAGCAAGTTATTGTAATCTCACAGTAAACACACCAAAAGACGTTCATTCCAACAATTAGTTAATGTTAACTTCAAATGCTTTCTTATTAAGAAAATTTTAGCACTCGATCACTTAGTAAATGCTCCCAAAAGCACTTCCTATTTGGTGTTTTTGGGCACCAAGCGAACGCAGTTTTCGGTTACGGATGCTATACGACTCCGTTTTTCTCCGACATAATGTTGTAGGAGTAGTTGCAGAGCATGAATAGCTTGCGCTCTCACAATGACAAAGTTCCACGACCGATAGTGGGACGGGCGGTTTGCTCATGCAGCTTGTGATTATGTCCATGGACTCATCTGTAGGTTAAAACAACAGCTTTATCTGTGCTGTCTCAGCTGTTACAGCAATAGTCCTTTGTCGAACGCAGACTGCGTTAACACTCATCAAACGTTGTAGCTCTCGCTCAAGGATACACGTGCACTGAAAGTCTGCTTTCGTAAAAATATGTTTTTTTTGTGTTGTTCCAAGATTTTTTTCATGGCGTTACTATTTTTTTTTTTGAATAAGAGTAAAAATGGTTAAAACGCTCCAACAGAATTACACAAGCAAATCAAGGCAGCTTGCTTGACCGCAGTTACATAGACCAGGTCAGGTCACTCAGGGCAGATAGGTCAACGATGCCTGGAGTAGATACTTGTTTCCTCCTCAGTTCGTGCTGTCACAAAACTATGCGGCGGCGGTAAGCCCCTATTCTCACAGCTTTCCCAGTGTTATCAGCAACGAAGGCGGTTATGGTTATGCATTGCTTCTGGTGCTTGAAAGGTAGCGTCGTTGTTTGTTGGAGGCAACAACGAAGACAGAATGGTCTGCGGGCGCCCGTCGCCCATCGCGCCGTAGAATTCTAAACTTTGTGAGGATTATCGGTCAAGAAAAGCAATTCCAGTAAAAGCGCATATCAGCATAATGCTGCTAACCGGAAGGAATCCTTGGTGCAGACTTAGCTGCCTGACAGGCTTCACGATAGCATCATTGCTACGAATAACCATAGACGCTTCGGTCTGCTGCAAATTTTACGTAGTTGCTTCGCCGGCAGTTCCTTAGTTGCGTCGCCGGCAGTTCCTAAAATTACAGTTTTAGCACAGCGTTTCGTTACACGGCTACCGGTAGCCGGCAACAGCGCATGCGCATATCACAGCGCTGTTGACTATTGGTGTTAGCTGTATGCCGTATAGCGGTACGCTAAAACTCGCTATGGGTGGCCAGTTTGAAAAATACGACAGAGTGGGGCCAAAGATAACTACAGTCCAGACATAACTACAGATTTTTTCATAGCAGTGAGAAGTCGCCTGTTGTCACGACAGACTGGTTCTGTCGCTACTACAAGAGATTGAATAACACTGCAGGAAATTCTGTTGTCACTACAAGAATTTAAAGTTGTTCCAACAAGGCGATGACCCAAAATACTACAAAAAATCTGCTGTGACGGCAGAAAATTTTCTGTCATGATTTTCGTCAGAGTTTGCTTCGAATTATGCGCGCGGGAGAAGCGTGAGTGAATACCGTGGTTTCTCCCCTGTAAGACACACAAACCCTACAGCGGCTTACCGGATAGCAACATACTGCGGGCACAATCAAACCGAAAACGGTAGCAGAGCCGAGCGCTATACAGCCCGCATTTAGTTCGTTTAGCAGCCACGCGGCGGGCTCGTTCCGTATGGTCTATCATAACGCGCTTACACATAGGCGGCAAGGTAAGCAAGTTTCGGCGTGAATGATTTAGTATAGTGCCGTATTTCTCTCCTCCCTGCCGTATACTTCCCCGATTCTATGCAAATAATGAGGCTTGACACTCACCTACTTTATTGGTCGCCGGCGCAGCCCGCGACTCCAGCTGCCCCAACTTGCCCGAGACGCGTCGCCTCGGAGCCTGAGAAAGGGGAACGAAATGTCAGTCAGGTCGTGCTCCCAGACAGGAAAGAAAAGATGGAAGCAAAATCGAGAACGGTGAATGCACTGTCTTAGGTTCATCAACTGCTCAAATAAAACTGGTGACTTGATGACTCCAAATGAAGGAGCTTATGCATAACGACACCCCGTTGATCAAAAATTAGACATAGACAAAAGCGCCCCCATAAAATTTAATTAACCCATTAAAAAAATGACCGGTGGTTCAGCACCGCTAAGCACAAAATGTTGTGCAAAAGCAGTTTTTTTCCAGGTAGACACCACGCCACCTTCCTGAAAGCGCGATTCAAGTGTCCACTGATCCTGCGAGCCAGTTATGCGCGTCATTAACTTTTTCATCGTCAATGTCAATTCACACAATGTACGCCGGCGACCTATGCTCCAGTGCTGCATTTATGCAGCAATGCTGTCAACGCCGACGCGTATTGCTCTAGTGTCGTGTTTCCGCCACAACTTTGTCCACGTGAACGCATGCAGCGCACATTTCTCTGTCACTACCGTCACACAGCTCAAAGCCAGAATATTAGTTTGAGAGTAGTATTAGTTAACCGCTTCGGTGGCTCAGTGATTTGGCGCTCACCTGCTGTCCCAAAAGGCGCGGGTTCGATCCCGTCCACGGCGGTCAAATTTTGATGGAGGTGAAATTCTAGAGGCCCGTGTACTGTGCGATGTCAGTGCACGTTAAAGAACCCCAGGTGGTCGAAATTATCCGGAGCCCTTCACTACGGCGTACGTCATAGCCTAAGTAGCGTTGGAACGTTAAACGCCCATAAACCATAAACTAGTAGTATTAGTTGAAGATTGGCTTCATGGGGTTTTACGCCGCAAAGCGACTGACGCTATGAGGGACGTCGTGGAGTATATCAGATATGACCTACTGGATGGTTTCGGACTAATTTCAACCTCCTGCGTTCTGTTTTATGACGCTCTGAATCGCAAAGCACACGACGGTATTTTCACTTCGCCTACATCGAGAACGACGAATGCACTGAGCCACCGCGACGGGTTGAAATATATCTCATGTTAAAGGACTGAGAGTGCCAAAAAGGGTCAAAATTTATTAAAAACAATTCCTTCTTTCAGGAACATAGGCACATGGACGCTACAGAACTGCATTTTCTCCTAACTTAACGCCGTCAAAACAAAGAGCGTAGTTTTTACTTGAAAATAATGTCCATGTCGCAAAAGCAAGGATTTCATCGCTCTAAACAATGCGTCATACCCATTTGTCATGTGGTTGTTACATTGTGGCGTGGGGCTTCGATAAAGGCTCTTACTTGTTCGATTTCACAATGACCCCGTTTAGAAGAATGAGAATATTTTCAGGTAAGTACCCAGTAGCCCCGTACCTGTTCTGGGCCTTTAAGAACCGCTAAGGCGTATTTGAAGGAATTTTTGGCCTAGATGCCACTGAGCGACTTGTGACTTCATTACAGTAACTTTCTTAATTTGGGTCCCCGCCAGTCGTGGCTTGACGAATCCTCGCCGTTGCTCACTCAATGGTAAAGCGAAAAATAGCTGTGAAAAGTTATTCCACGGCGCAACCGTGATCATTTCGGCTCCATTCATCGATAACATTTCGCTATACATAATATGTGCGTTTCATTTCAGTTCATGAAAAAATAGAAATATCATTCCTACAACCCAAAGGCCGTCTTGGTTACATCGGATTTAAAACCAAAACAACTCGTATGGCTACTAGTAGCCACGGGTCGCTTGCGGCCGGTATAAATATATTGAAGAAAAAAAAGTATAGGTTTAGGTTAGGTTGTGGGAATCTGGCTTTCCGCCGTCGCCTTTGCGCGGCTGTGCCGGCCTACCGCGTCGTTTCTCCTCTTTCCCTTGCTCCCGCCTCAGGCGGTGGAGAGGCGGCTGGGTGACTAATCACTGTCATTTAGCCACAGCTCCGCCCCGGCTCCCCAAGGGCCTTTGCCATTGGCGCCTTTTGGCGGGAATCCGGGACCCGTTTTGGGCGGCCGCGCGCCGCGCGACCGTCCGAGCGGGGCCCAGAGAGAGGGATCCCTCCGAGACAGCGTAAGGTGCGTACGTTACTGTTTGTCCGTGCCGGCCTTGCCGTTCGGACCAGTGCTTACTCGAGCTCGCCCGCACGTGTCCTCTGACCTGCAGCGGCTCGAGCCTGTCCAGCGGGGTCCAGCGACCTCAGACAGGCGTACCTTGCGTTGATTGCCCACTCTCTCTCGCAACCGGCCCAACGGTCGACACGAGAGAGAGATCACAGCACTGCCGCGGGGACATTCTCCTGCAGCGGCGTGCTAGCGGCGCATATTGCTCGAGTCGCTTCGTGCGCGCAGCGGAGCCTTGCTCCTCGCGCGCCCCCGGGACGGGGTGACGATTGAGTGTGTGTGTACTGCTGAAGGACGACGTGAATAAACGTCTCCTTTGTGAACTTGGAGGCCTATTTCTTTGCGGCGAATCGCTCTCCTCCCAGCGGAGGTTGAGTGCACCGCATCGGTGTCCCAGTGTGTGTGTGGTGACGGCTGATCGGGGCCCTTGGCTCGCGCGAAGCTCGAACCCGCGGTGGGTGGTGGCCTGTGTCCACGTAGGAACCAACAACTGGCGCCCAACGTGCTAAGTCATTGGCGCTTACGCCTTTGATGGCACATTAGCCGAGCAGGTCGCCTTGACGATCACGCTTGCGCACCGTGTCTACCACCCCCAGCGCGGCACTCGGCAGCTACATGTCGGCTCCCTACGGAGTTGTAGCGTCGTTTGATCCGCTGGCTGCTGTTCCTTCGAATAGCTAGACACCGTGGTTGGCCGCGGCCCCCATTGGGGTTTACGGTGACACAACCCAAAATGTTGACCACGTGGCTCCCATTGGAGCTGTATCGGAAGCACCCTGCGGTGCATCCGCTGGTCACATGCCTCAGCTGTGCACGCTTTCCGCCCAGTGCGAAAGCAGTTCGTGTCACGCTGCCGCAACCGGCAGTTTCGAACAGCAGCAGCCGTGCCCCGCGAGCAGTCAATTCTGCTCTGGGAACGGCGAGGCGCTGGCCCGGTTCCCTGCGGAAACCGCGCCGCTCAACGAACTAGGAGCCTTGCCTCCCTCGTTCGTGCAGCCCGCCCAAGCCTCCACTGAGGCAGGGGTGCAGTGCGCTCAGTTGGCTGATGCGGCTCCGCGAGCCTGCGGGTCGGCTGGCGCGCTGGGCTCTCCTGATACAGCATTACGACTTTTCCGTGCAGTATCGAAAGGGGAGCACGAACGTGGTAGCTGACGCGCTATCCCGTGCCCCACTCGCCAGCGGCGCCTTGACGCCTGTAAGCGGAGGGGGCGAAACAGCGGACGAGCCGCCGGGCGGCAAGGAGGGGGAACCCGCAAACGGGTTAACCCATTCCGCTAACCAGGCAAGCAGCGCTTCGCAAAGCGGACGAGAGGCAAAGCTCTTCGTGAGCGCCTCGGAGGTGCCGACGCGAACGGAAATTTTGGCTGCAAACCTGAGTGGGGACGAGACCAGGCTCCCCTCTGGGATGACTGGAATCGTTTTCAGCCCTAAAGAGCTACTGAAAGCCCAGCAAAATGACCCGTTTTGTCGCGAGGTGAGCGACGGTCTCAGGGAGACGGAGCGCCGTGACGCTACTTGTATTGTAGCGGGCGCAGGGGGGCAGAAGCCAGCGTGTGTCGCGGCGAACCCCGGGGATTCATATTTGCTGGACCATGACGGGCTCGTGCTGAAATACATAGCCACCGATGACGAGTCCATCGACCCGTTCAAGGTGGTTATCCCCAAAAGTCTAAGAGGCGCACTTTTGCGATTCTCTCATGACGAACCACTGGCCGGTCATCTGAATGGCTCCAAAGTTTTTGCAGAACTGAGTCAATCGGTGACGTGGCCCGGCATGAAGCGTGACATTTTCCGCTATTGCCGTTCCTGCCATGTCTGTCAAGAGGTGAAGTCACGGGGCGGCAAGCCGCCTGTAATGACGAAACCGATTGACAGCGTGCGTCCGTGGCAGATGGCCACCTGCGATTTGATGGGGCCTTTCCCCAGGAGCAAGCAGGGGTTCATTGACCTGAAGGCCTACGCGTCACGGTCTGATGAGCTTGCGCCGGTACCCATTGGTATCAAAGGCAAGTGTAAAGGCACAACTGGTGCTGCGGAACGCAAGCGTACGGAGCACCGGTACAATCTGAGGCGACGGTCACCGGTGTGATTGATGCCGGACGGCGGACTTTTCCGCAACCGAAGGCACGCAGCCTCAGCTAGCTGGCGAGCTTTCTTGTCAGGCCCTACCCAGGTGAAGCACGGTGTGTTTTTTTTCTGTTGTTGTTTTGGCAGCATGCTCAGTTCCAGCCTTGTGTGTTTTTCAGTTTATTTATTTGTTTGCTTGAGTCAGTTTCTAGCCACTTTCGTTTCCCGCTTGCTCGTCTGTTTTTGTCTAACGTACCCAGATGTACATAGGCAACATGCGTTTGTGTTAGCGTTCAGTTTTTTTTTTACCCGACTTGTACATAGGCAAACTTCAGCCCGCTCGTGCTTGCTCTTATCTTCTAGAAGCAAAAGATGGGTGTCGTTTGTACAGCGCGCCTTTTCTCATTTCCGGCCCGACTGTGGGTGGTTGGCTCGTTAAGGAGCCGTGTGTCGCGGTGCGAGTTTTGTGCGGCCCGTATGGAGGGGAAGTTGGCGGGGCGTTTGGGACGATGGGGGGCGGAAAGTGCACCCTTTGACCCTTGCCGCGGCGCCTCTGGACGCTTCTGATGGGGGGGTCGTTGTCGCCGACCAGCGTCCGCGCACTTGCGGGTGTATGCGTGGTTGTGGCTGTGACTGTGTGCGCGCGTAACCATGAGCCAAGGCGACGCCTGTGAGTTGTGCCGTTGTGTCCTTCTGCGTGAGTGCGAGGATGAGAAGGACCCCTCGCGGTGGACAAGGTTACACATCTGGACGCCGCCGAACGTCCTCGCCCGTTTCAGCCGGCGTGAAAGGGGTGCACTAACTTTCTTGTGCCCGAACGTGATGTCGTGTCCAAGGGCGCGAGGTCAGTGCTCTGCCGCGGCCCCGTCGTCATCAACGCACCATACATCAACGGAAAGAAGACCGCCATCAGTCGTCGGCCCTCCCAACCCGTTCAACTTGAAGTCTGCGAGCGGTGAGTCGCCGACAGGCCCACTGGGCCGCGCCACCGAACTTTGAGGCTGACATCCACCTGTCACATAGCTGTACAGTTTTATTCACATCTTCTTGTGTACCGTGTATATAATCTGCAAGCTGTTTTGATTTACTGAAGAGTGTGCAAGTGTTTGCCTTGTTTTTCCTTTGTTTGTGTGTTGTTTTCTTACGTTGTTCTGGCTGGAACTGAAGTGTATCTAGTTTTTTTTGTGTATTCATTTCCTTATTTTGGAACTGAAGTGTAGCTTATTTTTTTTGTGTATTGATTTCTTTATTTTGGCCGCGTGCTTTGCCGATGGGTAGGAGGGCATTTAAGGAGAGGGGGATGTGGGAATCTGGCTTTCCGCCGTCGCCTTTGCGCGGCTGTGCCGGCCTACCGCGTCGTTTCTCCTCTTTCCCTTGCTCCCGCCTCAGGCGGTGGAGAGGCGGCTGGGTGACTAATCACTGTCATTTAGCCACAGCTCCGCCCCGGCTCCCCAAGGGCCTTTGCCATTGGCGCCTTTTGGCGGGAATCCGGGACCCGTTTTGGGCGGCCGCGCGCCGCGCGACCGTCCGAGCGGGGCCCAGAGAGAGGGATCCCTCCGAGACAGCGTAAGGTGCGTACGTTACTGTTTGTCCGTGCCGGCCTTGCCGTTCGGACCAGTGCTTACTCGAGCTCGCCCGCACGTGTCCTCTGACCTGCAGCGGCTCGAGCCTGTCCAGCGGGGTCCAGCGACCTCAGACAGGCGTACCTTGCGTTGATTGCCCACTCTCTCTCGCAACCGGCCCAACGGTCGACACGAGAGAGAGATCACAGCACTGCCGCGGGGACATTCTCCTGCAGCGGCGTGCTAGCGGCGCATATTGCTCGAGTCGCTTCGTGCGCGCAGCGGAGCCTTGCTCCTCGCGCGCCCCCGGGACGGGGTGACGATTGAGTGTGTGTGTACTGCTGAAGGACGACGTGAATAAACGTCTCCTTTGTGAACTTGGAGGCCTATTTCTTTGCGGCGAATCGCTCTCCTCCCAGCGGAGGTTGAGTGCACCGCATCGGTGTCCCAGTGTGTGTGTGGTGACGGCTGATCGGGGCCCTTGGCTCGCGCGAAGCTCGAACCCGCGGTGGGTGGTGGCCTGTGTCCACTTAGAAACCCACAAGGTTTATAGGGTTTAACGTCCCAAAGCAACTAAGGCTATGAGAGACGCCGTAGTGGAGGGCTCCGGAAATTTCGACCACCTGGGGTTCTTTAACGTGCACTGACATCGCACAGTACACGGGCCTCTAGAATTTCTCCCCCAAAGAAATTCAACCGCCGCGGCCGGGATCGAACCCGCGTCTTTCGGGTCAGCAGCCGAGCACCATAACCACTGAGCCACCGCGGCGGCGTGAAAAAAAAGTAAAAAAAAAATGCCTCTAAGCAGTATATTTGCAGGAACAAGCGAAATACATGAGGGCAACGCCCTAGTTCACTGCCCTAACACACAGAAAAAGAATTTCGTACTGTGACGTTGCTGCAAAATGGTGCTAATCTGAAAATGCTTTCTTTTACTAGCGACGCGATGGCCAGAAACTTGTTTTGTTACGGTGCAATTCAGCTCGAGGACACACCCGGTTTGACGACTCCTCTGCTTATGCAGAACGTATACCGCGGTTCTTAGCTCAAGCGCACACAACATAGCCTGCTAGCAGTGTATACTCCACGGCACTTGGGGCTTTCATGATGTACGGATATGAGTAGCATTAAGATAGAAATGGTTGGTTGGTTTATGGGGTTTAACGTCCCAAAGCGACTAAGGCTATGAGAGACGCCGTAGTGGAGGGCTCCGGAAATTTCGACCACCTGGGGTTCTTTAACGTGCACTGACATCGCACAGTAGACGGGTCTCTAGAATTTCTCCTCCAAAGAAATTCAACCGCCGCGGCCGGGATCGTATGGCTGCGCTCGGGTGGACGTCAATGAGTAATTACTCCCTTATTATCGAACCCGCGTCTTTCGGTTCAGCAGCCGAGCACCGTAATCACAGAGCCACCGCGGCGGCTAAGATAGAAATATATGTTGAACATATATGTGCATTATATAAGTGCAGTATATGTGTGCAATATATGCGTGCAATATATGTGAATACAAGTGCAATGCCCGAAGCAGAAATTGAGTAAGAAGGACGTAAACAGTTAGTTCAAAAGAACCGAATTCAGTACTTTGGACTGAATTCTAAAACGCGTTGAGGGGACCATAACTTCAGGAGCGGACTACTAAGCTTAATGACCTAAAAAAGCTCTTCCCGTTCATAACTGAATAGTTGTTATCATTGACTGCACGGTAATACAGTGTTCCCTCCTATATTGCTCTAACACTCACACTCAGCATGACTTGAAGCACAAGAGATCTAGTCAGAGATTTATTCGCGAAGCAGTAACAAACCTATGGTGCATCGCAAGCTTAAGTATCTAGGCGCCATTGAATACTATATAAGCCGTTCTTCAGCGTACATCATCCCGACGTATTCATTACAAAGACGCGTGAGCCGCGCAGTGAGCGCTACCTATGCGTTGCACTTTAAACCGAACGCGACCGTATCTGCACATCGTGCGCGTATGCTGTATATACGACAACGCTATGCGTGCGAAACAACGCGCCCGCTACGCGGCCGTTGAATGTAGAGACAGATGCTTAAACGGAACCCCGTGGGCGGAACTGTGACTTCAGCGAAGAGACGACAACCACCGCGACGAAACGGGGGCATGTTTTCACGGGAAACAATTGGCAACGTCGAGGTCGATCAGTTCACTCACCTCTGCAACATCCGACTCTCTCTCTATCTCTCTCTCCTCCATCCCACACCGTCCTCCCCCAAGTGCCCCATCCTTCTTTTCCGGTACACACTCTCCCATCTCATCGCCGGGCCAGGCGACCTAGTGCACGTTATTCGCAGCTGCGCTATGCACGACACACAATAGGAAGCGTGCAAGCGACGTCTAGCGGCGGACTAACAGGTTACTCCGCGGTAAAATCGTCCAGGAGCGTTCTACTTACGTGTCAGCTAGAGCACGAATTCGATGAAAGACAAGGAATCAATACGTTCAATTCATTGGCTCAAGACCGCAAGGGTCGTGCTTCGAACCGGCGAAGTCTTCGCCGAGGTATTCCTGCTAACACCTTATTTGACTCGGGCTACACGTTCTGCAGTTTTAATACTGCTGAAATGTAATTAATTTCACGAAACATTCGATTCATATAGGAACGTGTCACTCACTCGCTCACTACGCCCCCCCCCCCCCCCCTCCCCCTCCCATTTTTCCCTGCGTACACGTAGACACGCCGCCATGGTGGCTCAGTGGTTATGGTGCTCGGCTACTGACCGGAAAGACGCGGGTTCGATCCCGGCCGCGGTGGTTGAATTTCTTTGGAGGAGAAATTCTAGAGGCCCGTGCACTATGCGATGTCAGTGCACGTTAAAGAACCCCAGGTGGTCGAAATTTCCGGAGCCCTCCACTACGGCGTCTCTCATAGCCTTAGTCGCTTTGGGACGTTAAACTCCATAAACCAAACCAAACACGTAGACACGGCTACACCGCGACAGCGACAGTAGGAGAGAGGCATGTAAGTCGGCTCCGTCGCTCACATGTTCGACGTTGCATAGTTTCCGAATATTTTATTAATTTCGAGCGACAAGTACGCAATCTACGCTGACAAAAAAAGAAACGAAGCAGTAAAGTTAAACTGCATTATAAACAGGGATTCGCTCAGCTACCCCCCAGTTTCATTTGCAACCCGTACGTTCGACGATTTTCGATTGTGAGCGCAAAGTGACTGTTTCGAAATACTTTCCCTGATACTAGTGATGGAATGCTCTACAGTGTGTTTCAGTTGACACTAGAGAAACAAAAAAGCAAAAAAAAAGAAATCGAAACATTATACCCATGATGTGCTGCGGCCTATATCGGAGGATTTTTTCATAAAATCTTTAATCTCACTTTGCTCTCTCGGAAATTTTTATCTTGTGGTGCGCCCTCTAACGGCAACAATAATTCAGTACGCTGTCAGTCTCTCTGAAGGGTAATGATAAAGCGGTACTAAATGGCCTTTTCAGAAGACTATATATCGTGGCTTAGTTTCAGAAGCCATATAACTGAAGGACGACAGCAAAAATAAATTCGAAGGAATTCAAAAAAAATCTACAAAAACTGATCGAGGAATTGAGTAATGCTTCCATTGCGGACAGAGACAATAGGAAACAAAGAGGGCACTACATCATCATACGAGCGCGCAACGAAACCAGCAGACGTGATCATGGCATGGGAATTGCAAGGAGATATTTCTATATAAACTTCAGAAATTTGTGCCGTTGGCTGCACTGGAACGAACGGACGTAAATTATTTTAATTGAAAAATACTTGTATCAAAAGGGAAGCTGTTCTTGTGACGAAATTTTTTTGAGCGTAAGAGCATGCTTCTGGGTACTGTAAGTTGAATATTTAAATTTAAGCTGTGTATATTATGTTAAATAAAATTTAAAAGCCCTGTAGAACCCTGAGGATTGAAGCTTTAGCAGGAAATAAGTGTGTAGAAGATATATTGTTCATGAACAAATAAAAAACGTGCGGACCCCACGGAGCAACTAGAACCATGTAGTAAGGTGGAAAGTTGCGGCTAACTTGATTCTGAATGTAGAGTCATGTGTTATCAACACGGTAAGTTCTAATAAATCAATGCGTGTTCGTCCCTCCTCGCCAGACAGCATGATTTCTTTTCCTGGCTGTCATATTTTGTCGTTTAATAATTTTTTTCACTTAAGTTTCTTCTGAATGCATGGCCACATTCCTTCCCCTCCTCGTATCCAAATACCCTTATCCGTAAGGACCCGTAAGTGCATTCTAGACAAATAAATTAGATTTATGTGTTAAGTGAATACCGGCACTCGTTTGCAAGAGGCGTCTGATCCGTGCTCACTCGCTCATAACCTGCTTAAATATGTATAAATTTGTACATACTGCGTAGTGCCTAAGAAAGGCTACGCCCTACAACGCTTTTGGGAAAGGGGAAAGTAAACAGAAATGTCAAGGGGCTTGTAACTGCAGTCACTTAAGTGTTTGCTCTAGAGCGGTCTCATTCACAACTTAAAATGCCGGCCCGACTACCATACCTCATTTCTCACATTGCATTATATTATTCCTATGACTGCACTATTATCACTGTACCGTAACCTCATTTCCTAATCTCATACAACCTTCAGTGGACGGCTTCTTATTCTACCAGTCACTGCTGTCTTGTGCAGCTGCTGTTAAGAGGTTGTATTAGTTTTTGCTATTTTTCTATAACTGTCTTTTGTTTCATACCTTAATTTGAATTATCTTTTCTTCCTTGAATGTGCTATCTTTTCTAGAGCATTCAGAGAAATCGTGGCTGCTCCTGGGCAGCCTAAGCAAACATTCATTACAATTATTTTTATTAATACACTCACACTGACAATACAGAACCAAACAGCCACATCTTACGTTAGGTTTTATAGTCAAAGCACCAGATTTTCGCAGTGAACTTCAGGTTTATGCTACGTATCGGCGAATTTTGTACGCATATCCCAGTTATTGTTTTATTTATTTATTTATTTATTTATTTATTTATTTATTTATTTATTTATTTATTTATTTATTTATTTATACATACTGCAGCGCAATTATATGCGCTATGGCAGGAGTGGGAAAAAACAAAATGCAAAATACGCAACGAAGGTAACAAAATACAGCAAAATGTACAAAGAACTACAATAAAGTTCAAATCATAAAAAAGTATCAAACAAGAAAGGAACTGTTAACGACACGGTAAGAATATTCAGCTACTATGCGTCTTCAATGGCAGTTATAAAACTTTGAACTGGACATGAACGAATGGACCCGGGTAGAGAATTCCAGGCTTCTATTGAACGGGGAAAAAAACTTAATTGGAACAAATTAGTACGTGCAAAATAAGGTATCAAATTTAGCCCGTGATGGACTTCTTGTAGATGATAATGTTGCAAAGTTAATGTAGTGGTTATATGAGAGCCTTACCGAGGAATTAACGACACAATGTAAGAATTTTAGTGACTCCGTGTGGCGACGGGCGGAGAGCGTGATTAAATTCAATGAAAGAAGTGTTTGTTATACGATGTAGTTATATTAACCGTACAACTATAGAAAAAGTCCGTTCGAATGCGTTCGTACGAATTTTCCGAAACAAGAAAAAAAAAAAGAAAGCTTCTCTGTAGTTTCAATGCAAATGTCAAGGGCAAGAGAACAAACAGAAAAGGTCGTTGCGAAAAAAAATAGGCACGAAAACAATGTTTCGCGATGACGAATCGTCCGCGTTCACTCGCTCGAGCACTTAAAAAGCTCTCTCATATATATGAGTGTCTCTGTGTGGGTGGATGAGCGCGCTTCAAAATATCGCTTCTGGCGCAGTCGCCGTTTGCCCGCGTTCACCTTGGCCGTAAAAAGGCCGCTGTCTCTCGGTAAAAAAAAAAAAAAAAAGAGAGAGAGAGAGAGAAAACAGATGGAAAAGAATCCAAATCAGGCCCTAGCTGTCTTCTATGTAGCCGTCCAATACGAAGTCGGTCCTTCCAACATCGGTTTCTCTCTCTCTCTCTCGCACATACAGTGCATTCGCCAGATGTACAGCTGCTGCGGATCATCTGAATGACGAGCGAAAGGGCAACGGTCCGCGGAGAATGCGCGCCTAGTGCCCGCCCAGCGCGGGTAATGAATATTAATTAGCCGCAGAATGGCGATGTCGAGACACGATCTCCCTGGCTCCCTTCGATACCGGCGTGCGAGGAGACGCGCGCGGCCCGAGGTGACATTTCAAACGGCAGCTCCTACCGGCGGCAGTGGCGGCTCGAACGAAACCGAAGGGAGGTATAGACGATGACGGTGCGACAAATGGCCGACCGGCGAGGAAGTGGTTTCTTTCTAGTCAGTCGTCGTCACGTGGTTAAGCTCGCCGTGTTGTTATTTGCAGGCGCCCGTTATCAGCTGAGCGACGGGCGCTGGGTTGTACCTCTGCGATAACTGCGCCTTGTACGGACGTGACATATCACTCAATCACAAGTGCGCACGCACGCACGCACACGCACGCACGCACGCACACACGCGTACACACGCGCGCACACACACACGCACGCGCGCACACACACGCACACGCACGCACACACACAAGCATACATTCTCATGCATAGACACGCAAACGCCGCACTCTCGATCCGAAAACAATTTCTCGCATTCGACTGCATATAGCACTTTTACATATTGAGTTTTTCCATCATGCTGAGACGCGCAAATGATAGATGGCAGACCTGGCTGCACAGATACGTCGAGCGATGCGGAAGTCGTTCATGACATCACTTTGTTTTTGGCGATGGATCGTCTTGAGGATTGGGAGCACACGACCTCATTTCATTAATTTGCCACCGGCAAGGGAAATTCAATTGCGTTTCTTGAAGCTCGAGCTCATTTTCGAAATCTGATTTACGTCCGAGAGCGACTAAGGCTATGCGGGACGCCGTAGTAGAGGACTCCGGAAATTTCGGCCAGCTGGGTTTCTTTAACGTGCCCTGACATCGCACAGCACACGGGCCTCTAGAATTTCGCCTCCAGCGAAATGCGACCGCCGCGGGGTTGCCCCGCCGCGGTGGCTCAGTGGTTACGGCGCTCGGCTGCTGTCCCGAAAGACGAGGGTTCGATCCCGGCCGCGGCCGAATTTCGATGAAGGCGAAATTCTAGAGGCCCGTGTGCTGTGCGATGTCAGTGCACGTTAAAGAACCCCAGGTGGTCAAAATTTCCGGAGCCCTTCACTACGGCGTCCCTCATAGCCTTAGTTGCTTCGGGACGTTAAACCCCAATAAACCAAACCAAACCAAACCGCCGCGGCCTGGATCGAACTTGCGTGTTATTGAATTCGTTCGTTCAGTTAATTACAACATCGCACAGTGCCGCTGCAATTCTTCATTTTTCCCTTTCCATTTTTTTTACCAGTTTGGGCACAGTAACACGGTGAGGAATTTCTCCTCTTCCGTAGCAACAAGTATTAATTTTTTTGTCAAAAACTGACAGTTGCATCGAGCCTCTACGCATGACGGCATTCCGAGCGCGACCGGTGTTTAAAAACTATTTAGAATATACAGTGAACTTTCTACAATTAAACAAAGCACGCAACAAACATAAAGGGACACAGGGACGGAGCTGAGGCAACGAGCTACGAATACGTAAGCGTTTATAATTATTTATCCGTACAGAAGTCGCCAGAACATTGCTCAGTACTTCCTTTCCGCATCTCTCCTTCGTTTATATGACAGCTCCCGCGTATAAGTACCACACAAGCCACGCCGTAAGCGCGTGAGTGGACCTTGAGCAAGCGTGGATACAAAGAAACTAAGTAAGATCAGCAGAAAAAGTTCGCTCGTCGCCTGAAGCGGCCTGTTCGTCGTTTACGTCAGTGAAAAGGCAGCGTATACGCCAACATCGCGAAAAAGATGACGCCACAACTTCAATGCTTCGGAAGCTTTGAATGCCCTTCGGCGAAGATCTCCCACAAAAAAAGGTTCGGGCTTCAGATGCGCATATGTTTGTGTCTCCCCGAGGCTAAAGATCGCGTACCAAGGACAGGTAGTGGCTGTTACCAAAAACAAACAAACAAAACTGGCAACATTTCCTGTGTATTGTGAAAGATTCAGAAAAACAGAATAAGTAAAATATGTTGAAGTTGGGAAAACGGGGGGACTGCCGGGCGACGTGCATAAAGATGGTTTCTTCGTTTCTAGCCTGAAACTGCTGATTCCGAAAAAAATGGATTTGACACTAAGCATCGCTTGGTTTGAAGGATGTGGTCGCAGGAGTCCGCGTTATACGCACTTTTATTTCTATGTTTTTCTTTACCACTCAGCAGCTACATGCGATTATTATATGAAGTCATAAAAAATGCATCCGCACCAAGGCTAAGCAGATTCGTTCAGATTACACCAATTTTGCGAGCGCTTTCAAAGAAGAACAAAGCACACAAGCCGCTCTGTCGGAATCGCTATGTATGACGGGAGGCAAGTGAATTGCACAATTCACATCATCACGTCTAGAGATGTTTTTTTTTTTTTTTGGAGGGGGGGGGGGGGAATTTGACTTCAGATAACACGGATCTCTCACTCGAACTCGTCCAGCATTCGAACACAATCGAATAGTATTTATGAACCGCAATTTTTTTTTCTTCTCCGAAATTATGTATTCTCGTCAATCCGGGTTGCAAACGAAAAATCGAATAACTAGGAAGATTTCACATTAGAAAGAAGCCGGCAGTCACTGAAACAAAGGAAAGCATGGGAGAATGTTTTACTTTATTTTTATTCCTGGCGTTTATTAATTAGCTGTGTAGTCATCGATAGCCTCGATTTAGGCAGTCTACATGCGTCAGGTAGCAGGATGTCGCAGGATTCCTTACACAGCTACCCCCCCCCCCCCCCCCCTCCTATAAAACCACGTTCCACGTGGCCTTGCAGTATTACTGGACTTCTCATGTCCGCCGCTATGGTCTAGGGTGGCGCTAGAGAACACTCTGATGGCCAGGCTATACATGCAGCACAAGTAACACACGAAGGCGAAAGGTCGGAAAGCCTCCGCTTTACCTCCACACGCCATACGTGGCATGCGGAAGTCGCGGGTCCGAACCACATCGGGAGCTCGTCGTTTAATTTATTCTATTTATAATCAAAATTATCTTGTGGCTCAAGTATGATCACCCTCCTAATTCTGCCGCTGATACTAGAAATAAAAATATAAAAGAAAATCATACCCCTATCTTTCCTTCGTTTCAGTGACTGTTGCCTTCTTTCAGATTTATATCATAACGCGACCCCCCTATTCCCGTTCCCTTACCTCCTCGGAAGATTCGAGATATTCTCCAATCTATTTCTCGACGAGGTCTGCTTGCCAGTTCACATTGTCCCACTCTTCGTTTGTTGTGCAAGTTCGCCGATTCGTAGCGAACAAACGGCTTTCCCCGCACTTCATCGCTGTCTGCGGGTAGAAATAAAAATATATATGCCGGTCTCGTTCCTATCGAAACGCCGCTGAACAATACGACCCCCCCCCCCCCCCTCCCTCCCCCTTCGCTCCACACGCCTGCTGTGGGCGCGAGTAAGTACCGCTCGAGCGAGGCGACTGAGGAGAAAACCCTGTTCAAGCGGCGACGAAAGAGCGCGCGCGCGTAATGTATCCTTGAACGCGTCCCTGGCCTTGGCAATGAGACAAGGAGAGCGGCGGCGCGAGAGGAGAGTCGTACAAGTGCCGGAAAGGAGGAAGAACACGGCGAAGGTTGCGAGGACACAGAGAGTTTTCAAGCCTCTCCCTCACCTTTCCTCCTCTTCCTCACACCGCTCGAGCGGGCCGCACCAATGGGAGCGGAAGGACATCGCGCGCTGTCCACTTCGCTATCTATCAAGCGCTGACGCGCCAGCGTGTGATTGCAGGTGCTTTCGCGACACCTTGGGCGCTCTGATGAAAACGCCCGCGTCGGTATAGTCACTCTGATCGCTCGCTCACCGCTTATCACGACGCGAATATAACGGTATACACGAGCCTCACGTGAGGGCACGTGTGAGGAATAAAACGATTTTTGTTTTTGTTTTTGTTGATTGCGTTCACAGGCACGTGGAACGCGAGCTGCCGCTTGGATGCCAAGCCAATGGACGCAAAGCTACGTCGTCAGTGCGCTTTGCGAGCAAGTTTCGCGGGAAAATAGAAGTTTTACGTGAGGCATATTTCGAAAAAATAGAATTTAGTTAGTTCTAGGCAGACTAAATAAATCTGACGGGCATAGGGCTCCTCTTGCGCCAGTCGTTCTCACGCCAGGAGCTACAAGACGCTCAAGGCCTCCAAACGTTTTACTTGTTCTGAACTTCCTTTCAGTTTCTAATAAAGTCGAATGTTTAGCATGAAGGGAGCTTTACTCCTTTGAGATGAAAGAAACACGCGCGACAGTTATGACGTACGCCTTTCTAGAGCACGGAGCCCTGCCATGCCTATAGGAAGATGGAAGGCAGCACTGCTATGTCCACTGACCCCACCCATGCGAGGGTTATTTGCCTCTAAAACGCCTGCAACTGTACAGTTTCTTTCTGCTACTAAAGATCGAAGGGGACGTTTCATTTAAGCGAAAAATGGGCAAGACACTCTACTATGAAGTGCTGTACGCATGCTTGCTTCCCTGTGAGCGTTCCTGCCACTCCTCGGAGAAGCCACTGCAGAATACGACTCGCACAAAAGCTTTGTGCCACTTGAATATTGCCGAGGCTATTTTTTTATGCCTCCTATGACTTGTTGCGCTTCTTGTTACCCGCAAAGTGTAGTTACTGTCGGCGGTAAAAGTAAGTGGACCACGCGAATAACTTCAAGGCTTTTTAGGCCGGGGTGCAGGTTAACGCTACAGCCGGAAAACTGAGCGCGTGTTAAGCGCTGCTCGTGATTTACCGATAAGGTGAATGATAAAGCGCATACGAGGTTTCAAGAAATAAATTTCTAATCAACCTTGCGTTATCCATTTACTTTTCTTGCCGATAGACTGCCCTCAGGCAAGATGACTTTAGGACCACTAGTATGATAACAGTTCAAGAGGAGCATGCCCTTGCCCTTGAACGCCTTCGGCTTTCCCAATGCTGCGTGAGATTGGCGACGTATACATGGTCACAGCGCTCTCACGGCGCGGTCGCAGCATACCAATGGTTGGAAAACGCCGGCGGCTGGCAGAGAAGACAGTGTGCGCGCTTCGGCGATAAGAGAGGGGGCCAGAGGACAGACAGATCGAGCTAGCGAGATAAGGGGGCGCGGCAATGTCGACACGCACACACGAGCTGCAGATCTGACCTTGATGAACGGAAGCTTTAATAGCTGCTGTTGTGCGCCCTTTCATCCGAGATGTGGTGTCCCTTTCCGGCTTTTATTATAGAAGCATTTTGTTTACGCCACGGAACAATGTGTCTGCGCTATCTGGGAACTCGTGCTCGCTACAGATAAACACAGTTCCAAAGAGGAAACAAAGCAAGCATGGGCGCCAGGTACTTTCAGCACCCACGTTCTCGGCCCCACACTCGCCAAGCTAGCTAAGAAACCACACCTCCCCAGCATTGCCATTGTCAAAGTGGATGAAGTTCCACGTGACCAGTTTTCTTTCTAGGTATGTATTATATGGTTTCAGGGACAACCACCTTTGACTCTGAAGAGGTCTAGTTACCCCGTCGAAACATCGGCACCACACCAGGGTGCCGATTAGCACTGCCAATGTGTAACATCGTGAAGCTCAGGCAGAGGTGAGGACGTCTTGTAGCTCAGAAAGAGCTGAACCTGTCTTAAAGCTCAGGGAGAGCTAGGTGAGCCTGTCTTGAAGCAAATAGCGCTGAGCATATTTGTAAATGACACAGAGTTGAGCATGCATCAGAACACGAAATTTCTGAACATCATGCTTCCTGCTGGAGATAGACAGGTTCCACGGTTGACCACGCGCAACATGGGCAAAAGTAATTATCTCTTCACATCAGGTGCTCTCATGTGCCTCCGATTCAGTTAAGAAATATTTTCCGCCTAATCAATTGCTACAAATACACCTTTCTCGACAAAATTGCCCCTGTGTACTGTCTTTTCTTGAAGGGACAAAAAATAATACAATAAGGAGTGCTTCTTACCGTTGCTTCCCAGGTGATCTAGTATGGACCGAATAAGTTCTCCAAGAGTGGTAGGCGTGTCCCCAGCGTTCAGCGTGACTCTCGCAAGGGCCACGAGCTGAACATCAAAGTGCTTGTGCTCGGAAGCCAAAGGCAGAAAGGGAGCTTATCACGGGCGCCAAACTTCGCGCTGCAAATGTCGTCGCTATGTTGCAACGGGCATGCGTGTCGCAAGTCGAAGAACGGAAACCGAGCCGTACGCCGTCCTATGTCGTAACTCGATATTCTTCTCGTTCACTGCGAAAACGGTTGGCCTAAAAAAATTGGACTAAGCAACAATTCGTCAGCAATTTGTCTTGAAAACAAGCCAGCGAAGAAGGCGGGCTAGACGGCAGTCGATTTCACAGCGAAACTTCAACGACAAGATTGGTTTAGTTTATTGGGGTTTAACGTCCCAAAACAACTCAGGCTATGAGGGACGCCGTAGTGAAGGGTTCCGGAAATTTCGACCACCTGGGGTTCTTTAACGTGCACTGACATCGCACAGCACACGGGCCTCTAGAATATCGCCTCCATCGAAATTCGGCCACCGCGGCCGGGATCGAACCCACGTCTTTCAGGTCAGCAGCCGAGCGCCGTAACCACTGAGCGACCGCGGCGGGGCTCAACGACAAGAAACAAAAAATGCTTGCCTAAAGGTAATCCTGAGATGAGCGCCTGAAACTCCACAACTCACTTGCAGCAGCATGGGAAGGAATGCCTATTTAATAAATAGTCGAACATCCGGGTCAAATTACATGTTCCTTGAACGTTTGCTGTCTGAAGCATTGACTTCGATAACCAGTGTACTCGGTGATATTGAGTGGCAGAGACTAAACCATAGAAACCATAATAAAAATTAACTCTGAGCTGGCTCAGCATGTGAACAATCGAACAAAAACCGGCGAAGAATACTCGCCAAACCATGTGTTCGGAACAAAGTACACGCAGTTTATTTCCGAAAAAAAAAAAAAGATCGGGTGCAAGCAAGGGATCATTGGAGTGCACCACCCAGATGATTACGATGAAGTGAGAAAGAGAACATTTCGAACCGTGAACGTAGCGTACAGTAGCAAAGGGGCACGTCTACGTCGGCAGTTCCTACGTGTGCCCTGACGTCAAGAGAGCACCCTTCGGTGGGCGATAAAGGAAAACGGTCGATTTCCTTAAAGTCAGGAAAACGGAGAAACTCACGAGATGTGCATACATAAGCATAGCAAACTACCACTGCGGCTGGCATGATTTCGATGCAGCGCATTCAGACGCGAACACCACGTTTTTATAGTGCTTCCCTTCCAAGGACATACAGTAGTTTAGAACCAGCTAGTTGCCTGACGTTAACCACGGCTAATGGACGAAGAAGATTACGCAGACGTCGTGGAAATTTTTTGGGGGACTTGGTTTTTAACATTGGTATTAGAACGAGTTAGCGTTGGTATTAGAACGAGTTAGCGTCAAAACAGGTTCCATTTTTTTTATGGTTCTCGGCAAAATGCACGTGGGTTAGGTTAAGTGCAGTTAACAGTCGACGTACACGACAATAAAAGCCAATAATTGAAGTCTCATTACTTTCGGAGATATGAACTGAAATCTTGCTACACAGCTAACAACGAACAGTTATCATCATCACCATTCATTTATTTACCCTTAAGGGCCCTTGGCTTAGGGCATTACATAAGAGGGGGGGGGGGAGCAGTCGTTACATAATACAGTGGTCGGTAATATCAACAAGAAATACAAAGTTTAAAAAATGTGGCATAAAAACTAAACATTTCCAACCGAGGAAAGGATGAGAAAGTACACAGACAGACAGGCAACCAAAGCGGTAGGTTCACGTGATCATGCGAGAGTAGAGTCAGCATTTCCACAATGCCGAACTCACACTAACTCAGTGCGGTTAATTATCGCACGTTTCATTTTGCTACCGAGCCCAACGACCATTTCGTTGTTCGCCTGCAAAGTGCTAAACAGAATAGCTCAAAATGTCAGTACACGTTGCGCAATGTAATATGGCACTATCTCAATTCAGTCGCGTCACAAATCACATTCTTGCAAGTGTTCGTGACCAACTCACAACCGCTGTTTCATCCGCAAAGCTGAGGCAGCTCGTTCAGTGACGTCGGCTACCAATGACCATCTTCGAACTTCAACGCTGTTTGCTTAACCACCATAATCTGTGAATACTATGCCGTATACTCATTGCATGGTCATTATACACACCTCCATTTGATTCAAGAAAGTACGCCTCCAATATCTCAATTCTGGCGAGCCCAAACTTTTACCGCGCCCTCCGCGGTTCTTTCATGAATGGTAGTATCACGTGCTTAATTGGTTAGTGGATGCAGGATAGAGCGTTAGGATAGAGTTTAAAAAGTTAATACACACCGATCACCAGCCAGAACTCTAGCTTGTCCACTTTCATACCCTCTTGACCCTGTAAGATCACCCTGATGGTGGACGCGGCTCAAAAATCGAGGCACAAATAAAGCGTCTAAAATGCAAGGAGCATACCTACAAGAAACAAGCATTTCGATGAACGACACGGCTATAGCAGAAGAGCAGTAAAGAGACCGTCTTCGTTTGGCGACATGGAGCAGTTGCGAGGCACGAACTTCGCAACGCAGTTCGCCCATATAATGAAAGACAAAGAAAAGCCCGACGTAATCGAGAGTTCTTTCGGTGTGACGTCACCGCCAGAGCTAGTTTCGCCTTAACAACGCATGCTCGCTAGCCGTGCAATGTCGCCGGAGGACTCGAAGAAAAGATATGTGCGTTTTTAATAGGAACCTTGGCAGAGTTCAAGGCTTGCGCAAGGAAGAAAAGGCTTGCACGTCGGCCTCGGAACAGAAAATAGGAGGAAGAAAAAAAAAACGCCAGTGGTCACACAAGGAAAAGTCAAGGTTGAGACATCGAGCGCCCGCGCGCGCAGCAAAGTTGCTTCTCCCGCCCCGTCTCGCGATCCTGGTTCCTCTTTTTTATTTCTTTCTTTGTTTCGCCCGTATCACCTCAAGGCCGCGTGGTGCTCCTATTTTAGACCCAGGGCCGCTCTTAGCCAAGCAAAACAGGACGCCGCCTAAACAGCAGTTCGAGATATGGGTCCCCATACGAGGAGAGTCCCGTGTAACATATCGAAGAAGCTTCCTATGTAACCAACAACGGTTTATCAGAACGGCCCAGCCGCCCGTATCAAAGGCCGCGGAGCGGGAAGGATAGGTTAGCTTATTTTCTAAAAAACGCGTACCTTTACAAAGAAAACTGGTGCCGACATCCAGAAAACGGGAACCTAAATTCATATGCAATTCTTATGTCATACATACATGGCTCTGGAATTGGGCAATTGCAAGCATTCCTGACTGAAAGCGAAGTCAGCACGTAAAAAAAAAAGAAAGAGAATGCGTGGTCTTCATACGAACTCGTTATTTACTGCTTCGGTAACACACAGTGTAGAGGGAAGTGATGTATGAAAACATATCGCAAATCTACCTCAGCATGATTATTCATTGTTCTTTAATTCGTATTGGAAATCCTTTCAAGACGCTAGAGAGCAATGAACAACCGGCTGAAGATTTTTTGGAAATTAATAAAAATTTTAAAAAATTAAACGTCAACTTTTTATCAACACTTAAAAAAAGCGAACTATAAAACAAATTTTTTCTTCCTTTGTTTTTACTTCCAATTGCTGGTATAGACATAATTTCAGACTGCTACATGCCCATCTCTTGTGCAGCGAAGTTTCGAATAGATTTGACTCTCTCAATGCTAACCGAAGGAACACTGTCACGTGACTGCGACGACAGCGGTGGCAGTAGCAAGCGCGCTGGACCGTCGTAAGGATAACGATGACTGTCGCTAAATGCGGCAGCGGTTTATGGTTATGTTGGTATTTAACGTTCCAAAGCGACTCAGGCTATGAGGAACGCAGTATTAGAGGGCTCCGGTAATTTCGGCAGCCCGGGGTTCTAAATTTAACGTGCACTGTCGTCGCACAGTACATGGGTCTCTAGCGAAATTGAGACCGCCCCGGAGAGGATCGAAGCATACTGAAAACTGCGCAACAAACGAAGACACAGAACGAGAAGGCACAACACGGGCGCAGACTATCAACTGAATTTTTATTCACATGAAGAGACCTATATAAGTATCTTCTGCCCACAGTGAGACAAGCACAAAAACACAAGAACCACGGAAATCAACCCAAAACACAATCACACACTATCCCTTCGCGTGCACCGTGATGCAACCGTGAATCACATTTCCAAAAAACTGCGCACAAACAAAACCACGACAACCTTAACGGTCACGCTGATATCACGCCAAAGACCCATATCGCCTGCTCGCCTTAAGAAAACTGGCCAAAATGGTAAGTCTTCTCGTTCTGTGTCTTCGTTTCTTGAGCAGTTTTCAGTATGAATTCCTACCAACTAGCCCAGTTTACCGTTCTTATTAAGGATCGAAGCCGCGTCTTTCTGGTCAGCAGCCGGGCACCGCAGCCACTGAGCCACCGCGGCGGCTCGTGGGACTTAAACATGACAGGGAGCTGTCAAGATAAGGTGCTTAAAATACCGATAACAATCTTGAACATCGTAGAAACCGTGGCGCGTGATCGCGATACTTCGGGCGCATTCTTGCCGCTTTGCGAGAAGCAAAGTGAAGGCCGCGTGTCGGAGGAGATAAATAAACATGAAAAAACAAACAAACAAATGTTTTGCTGTAGTGTGTTTAGAAATAAATGACAGGGACACAAGGAAAGTGCTTATGATTTTGAAATTCTAGCTCAGCCTTGAAGCGAGGACATAAAAGAAGTGGATAGGTAGCATTTCCTCTTGAACGAAGAGTTTTGGTAAACCGATCAAAATTAGAGAAGCAATGGTGAGGGTGGAAACGAAGACAGTAAATGCAATAAGGCTAGACAGGAAGTAAAAACAAGACGGCGAGGACTTAGGAAAGGGAAGGAAAACAGAAGAGGAAAACAAAGCGAAAAACATCTTCCAGACCACTCGACATCCTGGGGAAGAAAAAGCGGTCATCGCAAATAATACGAGCTCGCCACCTCCTACTAAGCCCGTCGAAATCACGTTGACTGTGGACAGCTATTTACCCTCAGCACCCCCTCCACCACACATCTCGGACGACTGTGCTTTTATGACACAGGCCAAAACTTTGTTCCCAGTGGCGAGCAGGTGTACGCCCGAGCTTGCCGGCATAAATGTGAGGGAAGTGGAAAGAGTAGACAGGATGTTAAAGGGGCCCCGAAACACTCTTAGTTGACTATTTTGCCTATTGATCGCATACAGTAAGTCAGAGTGGTGCTATTAGCGTCGGTAATACCGCGTATATTCCGTTTCTTAATATTTTAATGTCCTCCCAAAAACAACTTCATGGCTCTGATGGTGTCCCCACACAGTGGCGGGCTTCAGCAACGGATATGACATCACCTAGCGCGAGCTTGATGATTCTACAAACAGTAAATATACTGCAAATTGTGTGAATAAATAGAGAAACATTTTGTCACCTGTCTGCGTTTTATATTAGATCAACAAAAACAACTTGTTTGTCTTAGATAAAAGCCCTGCACAGCAATTAAAATAAAAATGCAGCACCAGGGGCTCTGTCATGGAAATGACGCTGACAGTCTCAGTAAGAACGAGTTACAGAGAGCAGGCAACCGTGGAGTGCGAACTTCCGCGACGTGCTCTGGCAGGCTGTTTTGATTGGTTGCGCCAGGTGCCGTCATCGGGAGAGCGAAATAGGAGTGGGAAGCCCCGCCAAAATCGAGTTGAGGGCAGCGTTTTGTTTGCTTGTATTTTGAAATTGCTTCATTGAATAACTGCCGTTCCTGTGCATCGATTCCTGTAATTCTTTTTAAGTCAGCTTCTGTGTGACATAAAGAATCCACCTGAAGTATAGCCGGTATCCCTCAAGCAGTGTTTCGCAGCTCCTTTAAGTGAGAATGAAGTGGGGCTGAGCTACACGGTATTGCGTTCATCCTCGCACTCCTTCCAATTCTTCGCTCTCTGCGACGACGGAATATAGTAAGAAGGCCGTACAAATAGCTGTTAGATTGTTGCTCGCGTCAGTTACTGACTTAGGCATGGGGACACTGGTCGCCGCACTCGTTCATTTAAGAGCGTCCCTAGTTTTTCATGTCGGTTGCTTTGCGTATAGTACAGACATAAGCATGACCCAAAAAACATCCTCCCGCTCCCTCTACAAGGCCATTTAGCGCTAAACTCGACTGCCATTCCCAGCTTCCATCTCCACGTGTGTAAGCCACAGTTTGACGCGCCTCTCGCGAGCTTACCGCTGCTACAAATACGACCGCGAGAAGATTCGCCAGTTTTCTTACTCGTAAGTGGGTTATAATCGTAAACAGTCGTACCTGAACAACCTAAAGTCGAAAATCAAACTAACGGATGCTACTTCGAAACCGGCACAATAGCGAAAAGCCACTCGGTAGAACCCACTGCAGAAAGATAACCCTCGAATGTTCCTTTTCGGGTAATAGTTGACGTGTGCAGATTTTCTCGTTTCTTCAAGTTGTGTGTAATGGAAACTTGGTTTGACGACGACGGCTTCTAATTTTCTCTCGAATCTCGAGAGGAGTTGAGACGTCATTAAGGAACCGCAATGGTCAAGCACGTTTAAACTGCCAAACTAAACGAGCGATCAGTAACCTTATAATTAGGGAGGTTCCTCCGCACCCATATAATTAATGGCTCTAGTCAAGCTCGCGTGACCGGTCGTAGTTTGTGCGCGGACAGAGCAGCTGCAATTCGGTCGTTCTACAAACGTGCCAACGCTTTCGGTTTCTATTTGTAAGCGTCCCAGACATTCAATACGGGGCATTCCCGCTGTCTCATGTCGAACATGACGTCAGCCGAAGTTGAATAACTGGAATGTCACGCATGAAAACACGTGCCAGAAATACTTCGAGCTGCGCGTTTGCCTGCCCCATGATTCTGCGAGTATTTGTGATCATCTTGTGGGCAAAAAAAAAAGCATATTCTTAGACATATTCAGCAGTTGCAGTCGAGATGCTTGTGATCAACCTAAATGCGCCACCAACTCTTTTATTTTAAGGCAAAATTTGAAAAATATTTCCACGCCGAAGCCGTTAAAACTTTCCACAAAAAAAGGAAACCTAGAACAGGCAACAAATATGTTTCTTTAACAACCAATAAGTGAGCTTAAAGCACTTTAAGGTAGCATTAAGAATTAAATTTGTTTTCGTGTAACTCCATACATACTTCACATTCCGACAAATATTCCTGTCTGTAGGCAGGACAGCGAGCTCATATTGGCATTACGATTGCATTATTGCGCCACGAGATGTGGGGTTCACGCCGGCGTATACACGGGGCTCTTGCGGTTCCAGGAAGTGTGACCAAAGCTCTCTGCAAGCGCTTCTCTAATTATAACAGAGCTACTAATTAAATTACTCGGCTAAAAACCATCTGAAATGGTTCTCCCCTCTTTTCTTAGCGTATAGCGACCATATTATACGAAAAATGTCTTCCAATTTTTGTTTTCCCGACTGCAATGCTCAGCTTCTTGATTCGCAAAGCAAGCGCAGAGAGCACTCAAAACGACAGAAAAGTCCAAAGACGCTGACACGTTTCTGCGCAGCTTGAAAGGTGAATTGAGCCTCCACGCATGGATGAACCGGGAAACGAATGCGAGAAAAAAAAAGAAACGGAACATGGAGCCTAAATCCATTCGGCAAATTCAACGTTGTAAACACACACGCACTATCCAGAGCCCGGGGAGCGCATAGAATATGCAAAGATTCGTCGTTCAAGTGGTGCAAAAAATCGAAGGCCAAAGAAAGACGGTAGGATGAAAAGAAAAAAAAAAATCACTGCGAGCCGTACGCTCGGAGCCCCGCGCGCGGTCGATGACGCTTCTGAAACGCGCTCTGAAAACATTCTGCTCGCGATTCGATACGGAACCGCGGAGGCAGCGACGAACGGCAAAAGAGCCGCTGCCACAATGAAAAAGCGGACTACAAGGAAAGCACTCCTCTTTCCCTGCTCCAATAGTCGGCGTTCGATCTCGTGGCGGCTATAGAAACTGAACTGAAGGACGACTACGTTCAGCAGTGTATGTTCTATACCCGCACAAATACATTTATAAGCGATGTACACTATATACACGAGCCCCAAAGAACGAAGGAGTGTGAATCGGGCGAAATTTCGCTTTCCAAGCAACAAAACAAGCAAAAAAAAGAAAATTTCGATTCGTGTGAACAGACCATTCGGGAGGACACAACGCGCGTGAAAGGAGCGCAATTCACACACACACGCAAATAAAAAGAAGATAAAAAGGAGAAATGGCAATCGAATCGCGCCGTGATTTGGATATATGTTTGAACAGACAATGTCTGGACCGCCGACGCCACCTCCTTTATAGTTTTATGAAGTATACAAACGTCCCGGGCACGGCCCATACACGTAGCCGAGGTCAGTATTTTTATCTACTGAAAAAAAAAAGGAAAAGTAAGCATAAAGGAGACGAGAGCAGGTCTCCGAGTGCAATACGGTGGAAAAAGAATAAAAAAATGATGGAAAAGGCATTCAAGTGCGACAGAAGAAGGCATTTGTGGCGTGGCTTCGACTGTCGCGTTCTTGCATTGATTCCTTCAGAACACCTCGCGCGCTTATTTACCAAGGATTGGACATGGACCCTCGTCAAGGCTTTACAGTCGCGAACTCGCAAGTCGGACAAAAGGTGACCACGTCTTCCTCTATTTTCCTTCTTTGTGCCTCGCAGGAAGGGGCGACGCTTTCTAGCGGGTGTTGAGGCCGTTCCTTCGACTGGAGGCGAACTACTAGAAAGCATGCGTATTGGAATTCCGGAGACGTTCCGCCAGTTTACTTAGCAAAACAAGCACGGGATTCGTTGGCCGTTTGAAGGCATGTAGAGTGTTCATAGTATCGTTGGTTGGTTTATTGGGGTCTAACGTCCCAAAGCAACTCAGGCTATGAGGGACGCCGTAGTGGAGGGCTCCGGAAATTTCGACCACCTGTGGTTCTTTAACGTGCACTGACATCTCACAGTACACGTGCCTCTAGAATTTCGCCTCCATCGAAATTCGACCGCTGAACGCCCGTTATGCCGGGAATAAGATCGTCAGGTGCACCTTATGCCACCTTTAGTTCATTAAAGAAACAAATTAAAACCAGTGTTTAGTATACAACAAAATTTTACGTTAGCTATCCTTCTCTGATCCTTTCGGGAAACGTCGGAAGGCTTCTTACTCGACAATCTAAACCTCGAAAGCATCTGTATATTGAATGTTTTATAAAACTATTGTAATGGATAGGGTGACCTGATTTTGAAGCAGAGTGATAGAAGACCGGGCAGATTTCATTATCAGGCATATTTTGTAACTGTCAACTAACACCGTAAGAAGTTCAAATTCTCTTTCGAAGCCTCTCTTTAAGGCGAAATCTGTTTCATAATGAAATGCAACGCCCTGCATATATCGGTTACAATAGCTGGTCGAAGCGTATCATAACCTTGTAAAAACTTCCACGAGCGCTGGCTTCTTTACGTGACGTCACGTAAACCTCCGAGCACAGCGACAACAGGGGCGATGACGCCGAGCGAGGGGCGCCGACAGGGCTAATTTCTGACGCGACGAGAGGATGTGGCAGCTAGCTGTGAAAACACAGAGAGGAGAAAGGGAGGACGGGAGGCGTCAAAGGAAAACTGACGCAGAGCGAATGCCGCTCTAACGCTTCTATAAATAAGCAGCGATCTCTCGCGGCCGATTTCCCACTTTGCACCCCACCAGAAAGCACGCGCTTCGAAACCCCTTCGCAACAGGCCTCCTATTTGGCGCTTCGGTTGCGCCGCATATAGGTATATAAACGCGTGTCGGAGACGGTCCAAAAATAGGAGGGGAATACGGGCAAATGTCAGCGCGTCGCCAGTTCCGCGCCTCCACAAGCTGACGGCGATGTAATGCACGGAGCTTGAGATATATCCGTGGGAGCGATATGTGGAAATACATTACTAGTGAAGCAGCGCGGTAAGTTAGCTTTACTAACCATGTCTTGACGCAGAGCCCAGCAAAAGCAATAAAAAAAGGTAAAAAAAAAGAGTAAATTCATGCACCGGTGAGCTATCTCGATCCAAACTTTCGACTATACTTCCAGTGCTCTTAGACTAGTGGGATATTGATTTCAGGCATCTTGGTGGGGGAAAAAAAAAAGATGAGGATAAGAGGGGAAGACGAAGGAGCAGTTTCGAAGGCATCCACAGCGGCATTCTGCTATTAACACGTGGTTGCGTGTTCAAGCACAGTCGCGGCCGCTGTGTTCTGAAGGAGGCGAAACGCAAGGACACACACGCACTCAAATTTTCCTGGTCGTTAATAACGCCGAATGGTCAAAACTGATTCGCGAATCTTTGTACGACGGTGCACCACGTAGCTGTTCCCTTAGGCACCCGCAAACTCGAGACCAGCAGCCGAAAGCCAAAACTACTGAGCCACCGCGGAGGGTGTAAGAATAACGCGTCGTATATTTCAAAGATCAGCGCTTACAGATTAAGAAATGAGCCGACCATATGCCGCACGCGCTAAAAGCAGCGAAGGCTATTGAACGTGCCGTACGTGTGTCGGGAGAAAAAAGAAGCGCGATACTCTTATAAAAATGTTTTATAGATTATCTTTTGTCTTCTTATAGGCTCCATTGTTTTCCATAGATATTTACTGTTGTCTATGCATAGGCTGTAGACTGCCTACAGAAAAAAAAGTCCATTAAAGTGTATGGTCATAAATCTATAGATTGTCTATAGAATGTCTATAGGATTTGTATAGACTATAGACTAGTCTATAAGATTTGTCAACAGAAAGTCTACAGCCTTTATCGACAAAAGTCTACAACAGTCCATAGGCAGTCTAAAATAATTTTTAAGGGTAACGTGACGTAAGCGAGAGGAGGACGATGGCTGTATGATCAGATAATTGATGAGCACAATGAACGCCATTGCCCCGTTTATTGCACACGTGTCGCGCCATTTCAGGTTGTGTCTGACGACAGAAATAAGCTGTCACGAACATCTATCTACCCATTAACCGCGACGCTGTGCCGACGCATTCAAAGACAAAGGACCCATGCACCCAGTTCTAGCATGGAATAGCTAGACGACGAGTTGTCCATTCATAACTCGATGAGCCACTGCGGGGACAACATAGGACGGCTGCTGAAGCGGCGTTTGTGTTAATAAAAAAATAAAGTGAAGACCGAGTGAGCTATGAAGGAGTGAATCTGATGGTTCGTTGCAACAGTGCGAGAAAGAAGTGCGTGGAATGAAGGCAGTAAAGAGAGCGGAAGAAAGATATGTAAAAGACAGGTTGGCACGAGGCAAAGGTGGCAACAAATAGCCGTACCGCAGTACTCTCCAGAGCAACGCTACGGGTAGAAAACTTCCTATATGCACCACTGTCCTGCCAATCCGGACATCAGCGCCAATTTCTGCCCTAGCGACCGGAGGAAAGCCAAATGGAGCATCGTATCATTGTGATGGCAGCGGTATCGAAGGAAAAAAACTTGATGGCCGAGGTGTATTTGAACCACCACCGGCCAAAAAGCAATTTCGTTTCATGGTGCCTCAGCCAATTCCGTCATCTTTACTTCCTCTCGGCCTGCGTGCATGAGTACCATGGAAAAAGGAAATCTGTGGAACTCCCCATATATCCCAGATGCATTGCGAAAAGGTGACGGAAGTCACGTGCCATTTCTAAGCCTACTTATGGGGGAAATAGCAACGGCGTCATTGCTGCCGAGCAGCAGCGTGGCAGTCGACCGCGCAAGGACCGTGAAACGGGAAGCGGACAGTCACGGGAGAGGAGAGAGCTGACCGGTGGAGATGGCGCGACCGTATCTTCGATCCACACTGATTCCGTGCGCGGGGCGGCTTCGTGAAAAGTGACGTCACGGCCACTCCTTAGTTTTTTTTTATTTTTTCATTGCTCCATGACGTGTCCGAATGATTCATTTTTCAGTATCATTTCTCCTCCTATCGCCAGGTGCACTGGAGGAATTGAAACCGAAACTAACCGGTGTATCCCATCCCTGTCTACACAGCGACATTTGAAAGGATCTCTATTGGCCACGTCACTTTCGGAGGAGAACGTTACACGAACTTTGACAATCTTTGAGTGAACGTGTTGCGAACATTCCATATCATGCAGTGAACACTGCCCGAGCGTTGCCAGTTTCGGAGTGAGTGTTGCGGGAACGTTGCATCACCTAAGCAACATTTGCATTGACCCGCAAGAGAAAACTGTGTTTCCCTGGGCGACATACTACGTTGAACGACGCGGTGTACGGTGCAGAATGTCCGCCATATACAGCTACAGCGGTTGAAGCCGACGTACGTTACCCCTATAGCAGCGAGAACAGCGCTTGGAGTAAAATGTCAAATCGTTGTTATGAAAATGAAGCGTGCTGAATATTAAAAATGGCCCCACCTTTCAGAAAAGAAAAGTGCTCTTCAGTCTAAACTAAACTGAAAAATCTCAAGCGATATTAAAATTAAAGATAGTCGGATGTCGAGAACAGGGCTCAAATGGTATGAACAAACTGAGACGGTCTGAGGTGCAGACGAAATGTGAAAGGTGCATCGGGTTTTCGTCCTCTTAACCTCGCAGGAAGCATTTTATAGCTTGAAACGTTTAAAACAAGAAAAAGTCGATTTTTTTTTAACTCAAAAACGCTTATTCAAGCCAGGCTCCGCGTAGACTTACTAGTAAAACCTAAAGCAGCTTATGTGGATATAGAGTATGTGCAAAAGAGATAGCCGAGGTTTACTTTTCCTGGGCAGCAGCTCGACATGTTGCAGGCATTGGTCGACCTTGGGTAGAGGCGGAAGTATCAAAAATTTTAGCATCGTAACATAGCATCCGGGACACCGCTGTAAAAACATGGCGTGCGAGCAACGAACTCCACATAGACCCCGCAAACAGCTGATGAGGAAGGAAAGAAATACATGAAGAAGAGCTGCCATTACAGATGTCCGCGGAATGTAATTTCCTGCACGTGGAGTACGAAACGAACAGTTCTATGTTTATCCCATATGCCGGCAGGTTCACGCAGTTTCCTGCGAGTCCGTAGCTTTAATTAAAGGTGCAAACCAAAGAACTCGAGAAAAATAACGAGACGTCGATGTTATCCACACGATCGCTGGCATATCTTGGCAGTAGCTGCAGTGCCTAGACGCACGATGCACCTCTTACTTTACTATTTACTTGCACTGCATCACAGCAAGACCAACGGGACGACAATTCTACAGTGCTTCCAGGTGCGTTCTCACACGAAATGCCAGCTGCAGTGTAACCTAAATAAAAATTGGACGAGGGTTTCTACGAGCATGCCAATCGACGTATTGAGATGTGCGGTTCACTTAGTGTAAAGTGTGGGTCGTTTTCAAGCCCACTAGCTGTTTGCACTCTGCTAGAAAAAAATGCATCTATCGTCTACCCAGCTGTACAGGCTTTGTAAAAAAAAAAAAAAAAAAACGAATACTTTATGTCTGATGCGTTAAGCTCGATCAGACGCGCCCTAAACACGCTGAAGCACCATTTTCAACACCCAGCCTACACCGTCATATTAACCATGACAGAACACGCTTGCCTATCGGCATTGTATAATTCCGGGCCCCCGTCATGCGCATGCGCATTACGCACGCGACGCTGACGCTGCAGGACCGGTGGGCGACCATATGACGACCACAGGCACCAAGCCTTCAGTCAAGCTGGTTAACTGCGCAGCCGTCTACACCACCAAACCAATGACGGCGGAAAAAGTGGTCGGAGTCCGCGCAATCAGCGCCAATCCCAACGAAAATGTCCTTACCTACACAGAAAAAGCACACCGAAACTACCTCCAAGGCCACATCTACAACTTCAGCCTACTCCTTCGACTACGCAGACCAAAAATCAAAACGACACACGCAAAATCATCCGGACACTGCCCGGGGCACCAGTCTGTCATAGGTAACGAATCTGCCCTCCGACTGCTCCTTATCATCGCCCAACGAGCCCTCCACTGACGAAGTCCACCGATGCAGGTGAAGCCACACATCAGAAGCCACACATCCCCCTCCCACATCAGCGAACCAGAGTTAACCCAACTCCCATGCCTCGAACGTACACTGAAGTACCGCACAGACCGTGAAGAGTACATACACCTCCCCTCCAACCCCTCCCCAGACACATCACCAAGCACAAAGAACGCACACTCCGTAGGCTACAAAAACACACTCATCACACCGAAACTCCTCCAAAGATGATACGCCACTGACAAAACAGAAAGCCTTTACAGCAGGGAGGACCCAGCCATATCCTATCACGTGGCATGGCCTTGCAAAAGCAACTCTAGTATATCTCCCTCAACCCCAACCCATACATGGAACAGTGGGAGGCCGCCCTGTTTGATTCTGATCCCGACTACCTCCAGCGGCTGGTCGACCGGGACACGAACGAGGGTAGCCCCGACCAACGGCTTCATGGAATTAGGATCCGCCCGCTGAATGGGTTCAACCTAATATTGTGTAAATAAAAAAGTTTTCCGTGTTCGTGCACTGACGCAGTGCAGTCAGTGAAGTCGCAGCCCAAATATGTTACCGAATAAATGATTCCAGGTGTAGTGTGACTGCTATACAAGAGACAAGCAGTTGAAGAAATTTGCAACCGGAAGTGTCTAGCGGACGATTTTTCCACGATTCTTTGCGTTTATTAGGGAACGCACCTCACTTACTGTATCAAGTTTCTATGATCATCTGCACATATTTCTGAAGTCTAAACAAAGGAAGAAAATTTCTTTCGATTTTTAATTCGGCTTAAAAATTTTTAGAGTTCTTTCCTGAATACATTTTCTTCACAATTATTTCAGGAGCAAGTCAAAAAAGGAAGAACAGAGCGGCCATTTGTACCCTCTCAAATGGTTCCTAAATAGCTTCCCGAGACGAAGCTTTTCCTTTTCAGACACGTCTGCTTCGGCCAGAAATGGAGTTTTTTATAGCCTCAGTTCGTAACAGACGACAGCAAAATGTAGCTGTCGGGAGGGTGGCCGTTAACTGAGCATTCAACAAAGACTCCTAAAAAGACGTTTCAACAAAAACATTTCGTTTCCTTCAGAAGCCGTTCGCGTTTGCTGCTGGCACGGAACGTGTCACAAGTTTAGCGTCGTACAATTATTCGCCATTTGATATTACGGTGTTGTGGCTTTTAGCGATGTGATACGCAGCTGCGTAAGCTCGAGGAAGGACTATTAACACCTAATTGACATACAATACACCAATTGGTGCCATTTTACAAGCCGATCGCATGGGCACTAGTAATAAAAACTCGATCCGAACGAGATGTCAGTACAGCAAGAATTAAAGTCAAGAGCACAACCAATTCAATACAACGTTATCACGAACGAGTCGGGAGAGAAGCTTTCGTACATGCACCATCAATTTTAGCTGTTAATTCCTGCCATCACTAGGTAACAATTATCGGAGTGAAGAAAAAAAAAGATATTTTTGGTGACTTAAATACGATGTCCTAGAAAGAGAAAAGCTCTTCTTAAGCCGGTACAGTGTATACGCTGACACAGGACGAGCTGAAGTCGCCCTGTATCTATATATCGCCGCGTTCAACAGACAAAACGGCTTCTTGCACTCAAATCGGAGCTTTTATAAGCGAGAAAAAGTTAGGAAAATGAAATGCAGGTGTCGCCACCACTGGCCCTTTTCCAACACGGATCACTGAGGCCAGGCTACTAAGTCATTCACTTCCCAACTGTGATCACAGAGTCGTTTTCGGTTTTGAGGTTGCGAAATCGAATAGAGTAAAGGGGGGAAATCAGTTGTATATTTATATATACAACTGTATATGTGTATATTTGTAGTTGTATATTTGTAGTATATCTGTAGTTGTATATTTGTAGTATGTTTTTGCAGGCTAGTTGGTGCCTAAGCATTCTGGGTTTTTTTGCACAAAAGACACGACACAAAAGAAACGAGGTAGACAGGACAAGCGCTTCTCCTCGTTTCTTTTGTGTCGTGTCTTTTGCGCAAAAAAAACCCAGAATGTATATTTGTATATTGGGAAAACGCAATTTTCCCAGCAACGTATCGTACGGTGGAGAACAAACATCGACATCGACAGCCAAAAAGAGGTACTGGATCCAGCGCAGCAGCCCTCGAGAATCGAGGGCAACAGGGAATCAGAAAGAGGTGTGAAGTTAGGAATTATGCACATGTAAGAAGAGAACCGTTGATGCAAGAAAGAAAAAAAAACGAGTAACAAGAAAACACTGTGGCAGGACATTAGTCACGATTGCAATCTAAATCGCGAATATAGCAACAGAACGCTCGTATATAAATATTTAAAAAAATCCATGAGTGGAAAGCCCCATCTGCAGCACTGAGGTCGCAAGCGCATTACTGGCTTCGGCATGCAACTGTACAGTACAAACGGTAGACCCATTTTTCAGGCGGCCGACGTGTAGTGACGTCATCGGAAAGCACAATACAATGAATTTTTCCAGCTACATACTTTTTTTTTCTTTTTCTTGACAGAAGGGGCGAATTAAGAATGCGGTGGTGGCTGCAATTTTGTAGCGAGACTGCCTCGAATTGCTTTGTCCGGCACAGACGGCCTCGAACATGATTAAAAGAAAAAAAAATAACAAAGCCCTCTTTGAGAGTCCGGGGTCACGCAGTGAGTAGATACGAACTGACTCATGAATGCTGACTCTATCGCCGCGCTTACGGCAATCACGATTGTGAAAGTGGTATTACTGCACCTGCACAATGAAGAATGAGAAAGATCAGAGCATCGCCCGGGAGGTGGAGCTGCTGGCTGCGTTTATGTGCACGCAATTAAAATGAAAAATATCAGGAGGTCACTGACCTTGTTTAGGCTGCAGATGAGGAACACCGTATACAATGATCAAAAGGCTCTCGCGCACCGTTTCCTTCAATGGGACAAACACACGTGAGAACTTTTGAAGCGGCAACCTCCGAAGCTACTAGTTTCGAACCGGCAAAGGCAGGCGAATACTGCCATTGAAAGTGAAGACATTTAGATACGTGAAGGAAATAAAAATGAAATAGCAGATTGTGGCCAAGATACTTTAGTACTAAGCAGCAAAGGTCACCTTAATATATTTCTGTGCGATGACTCTCATCTGAATTTCTTTCGAGGAGAAATTCTAGAGGCCCGTGTACTGTGCGATGTCAGTGCACGTTAAAGAACCCCAGGTGGTCGAAATTACCGGAGCCCTTCACTACGGCGTCTCTCATAGCCTGAGTCGCTTTCGGATGTTAAACCCCATAAACCAACTAACCATCATTTGAGAGTCGCAGGCTAATAAACACCGACAGACCGCGGCACCGTAGCAGTGCTTGGCGAATAGTGCGTGACTTATGATGAAACTGATCTGTGACGAAGCTACACTCCACGGATTCCGACAAAAAGAAAACACTTCATATAACCGACCGACTGATACTTTCGATAAGGCACATTGCAAAGAATCTCTCCAAAATTTCCGCGTCGCTACGGTTTCATCGATAACATTCAGACTCAACGCTTGCGAGCACAGTCACTCGACTAATTATCCCTTCGAGCGCCAGTCTGTTCCCCGCCAAAGCTGGCACTGATACGACATAAACTCTTCGGGGTTCTAGGAATCTAAAATGTTCGGACCAAAGGCTACATTCAAGTTGCGGAAATAGGCACAAAGATGGATCTTCGATATGCGCGCGTTAATGGACTATCCAACGTAAAAGTGAACCGCCATTCACAGCAGAAGGACCGGTTGGTTTAGACCTGCCGGCCGTTCTTCATTGACGAGAAAACAAGAAAATATATAAAATACAAAAACAAACGGGAAACTTTCTAACTTCTACGCCACTGTGCTCAAAATCACCTACGGTTATTACCACTGCGATCGTCGGCACTGCCTGTGCACCCTAGATTGTACACAACTTCTCTGCTCTACCACTTGACTGCGCTTTGAGCAGTCACGGCAATACGCCTATACAACGAAAGCAGCTGCAGTCGCAACAGCAGCAACAATAGCAGCAAGAGGGCAAAGAAATAGAAACAGACACATCCTGTAATTTGTTGCGCGAGACAGAGCTTGTCGCTTCCAAGGGCAGAATAACCCCATTAACACGTTTAATGCGTCCTGGGTCACCGTTGGGTCACGTCATTTACTTATGTTGCGCAGCCGCGAACACTGGAACACACGGCGAATCCGTGGGACAGACTTTACGGTGCGGTTTCCCACCTTGTAGACCTCGCAACAAAATCTTACCCACAGCTTCTTCACGTGACCCACAATTCGTGGCCGCACAGTAAGGACGAATTACGTGACCCACCAGTGACCCGTGACGCACTGAAAGTATCAAACCAACCCGCGTCGTCTGCAACCATCAATAACTCATCGGAGGGAATACGAAAAATCAGATTCAGCCAGTAAATTCCCAGTAATAGAAACCAGGTCGTCAAAATGCGCATAGCAAGAAAACGATTTCAAGGTTGCTCGCGTTTGACCCATCATTTCAAACGCGCGGCTTCACCGTGGTTCTTCTCTTCCTTTGCACAACGTTTGACGCATTTCTACACCAAACGCAGCAGCGCCTGATTAATAAGTAACTGCGTTGGCAGAGCGGCTCCGATTCGTCGCGTATGCGGAGGGAGGGCTTCGCGATTTGACCTTCACCGTGCCGCTGAAGGGCGCGACGATTTTGCGCAGCTGCAAACGAAACAAGCGCTGCTCCGGCTTTCCGCTGCGACCGAGCAGTTCCGCGACAACGCCCGCGGCATCGTATATATGCGCTATTTGCAGCCATTAACTGTATCGTCTCCCCCGCAGCAAATCACGCGACGCACGATACAGCATCACTCGGCACTGCAGCAGTAAGGCGCAAGTTTTTTTTTTTTTTTAAGCTAGAGCTGGCGTATTGTAATTCCCAGTGCGTGCAGTTAATTTTTCCGCGCCTAGCACACCAAGCGAATAAAAGAGCGATAAACAAGACAGTTTAGAAGAACAATACTTGGGGTATTGGAGAGGCTGGTTTTGGGTATTGATTTGGAGAGACCGCGCTGATAAAGTTGAAAGGCACCTCATCGACAGCGGCACCCAACCAACGACAATCAATTTACGCCCGTCACTTCGAAACATATCCAGCAATTCCAGACAAAAGCATTTTTGGACGGGAAAGAGCTTATGAACGCAATTTTTTTCATACATCGTAAGATTTCACTACAACAATCAATATATACGCTGGTCTCCCGTCGGCAGGCTTACTTTTTTTTTTAGCTATTAACGTTCGTGATATCGTCACAAGCGTTCCCCATCGGTTTTCCATGACACTTTTAACTGCTAGATTCGAACAATGGAAAAACATCAAAAGAAAGATTTTGGTACAGATCGGTAGAATGAACCATTACCTTCAAATATTGCCATAACAGTACTCTACAATTTTTCAATATTGGAAAACGTTTGTCCAAAAATGTTGGACATGCAACTAAGCAAACTGCTGCTCTTGAAGCTCTACAGACACTGCTGCTCGCGAGCACACGCGCTTTCGAACTATACAACGCATTTAAACCTACTGTTTGCTTTGTATAATTCATATTCGCAATCTCGGAGTTGTTTTAATGCGTTTCTTAACGCATTTCCTACAGAAGGACGAAGGAATGGCAGCAAAGACTGGAATGCGCCGAATGCGCGAGTTAAATTTAGCGACTGCGCCGCCTGTATATACTCTCCCTGCCGTTATGGTGCAAGCATTCACAACGCTCATATAAACACATTCTGCAACATGGGCGATGGATTAAATGAAAGTAGCCCTTTATGCAAACTTAAATGAAGCATTGTGTAACACACACTGCAGCTGGTCTTCGCACTTTTGTTTTTACACGGTTTGGTGTTGGTTTTATGGAGTTTAGAATCCCAAAGCGGCTCAGGCTGTGGGACGTCATGGGGGAAGGCTCCGGATAATGACTACCACGGGTTCCTTAACGTGCTCTAACATCGCATAGTAAAATAGCCGTCTAGCATTTCGACTCAGTCGAAATGCGACCGCCGCGGCCGGTATCGAACCCGCGCCTTTTGGGTCAGCAGCCGAACACCCTAAGCACTAAGTCACTATGGCGGCTTACTTTCCTATGTGATATTATGGTAAAAACCAAAATTTTGTGGCGTGTGCGATACTGTATATTCGACTGTGTCAATTGACGCAACATTAGTTTGATCTGACCTGCATAGCAATTGTGTAGTATTGAAAGTTCCAGCAGCTTACGTAGAATGTTTGCCCTCTGCCCTGACAGCTAGACTGCCTGGGCAATATTCAAGTACCTGTTGAAATAGTCCATGTTTGTGTACACAAAAACATCTACATGAATAAAACAACCAAAAAGTCTGCAATCCAAGCGCATATGGTCCGCCAGCGCGGACATCACAATGCGAAGCAAATAAATGAAGTCTACCGGTAAAAAAAAAAAAATGCAGGAAATAATTGTGCTCTCATCCTTGCTTACTGGGAGTTATATGCCACGTGTAATGCGCAAGAATTCGAGAACATTTTCACTCCGGGCCTCATGCCTGAACCACAGTTCACGAAGCGCATCGTGGATTTACATCTGGAAAAAACTATGCGGCAAGTTAGCGTCTTTAAACAGACGAGCTCGGAAAAGTCGGTCCTGAGGTTCAGCGAGGTATGAATCCAAGGCATAAAGTAGGGATGGCCGAAATGGATGGGATATTTAGCAGAAAAGACAAGGGAAAAAAGCACAGGAGACCGGAAACAGCAGCTCTGCTGTTCGTCTGCTTCCTCTGCATCCGGTTCCGTCTCTTGCGCTCAAGTAGATATGCTCGAGTAAGGAGGCACTTGTGATAAACACTGGTAGAGGTCGAGTGCAATTCTCTTCCTCCCAGTTACAAATTCATCCGAAGTTGGTCAAAAACGTCTCCGAATGAATACCACCCCGGGTACCTTTCCGGAGTTCCGAGGTTATCGTTCAATATCATCCTGTAATTGCACCCCCGTCTAAGAAAGTCGGCGTGCGCTGAGATAAAACTGCGGCGAAACATCTTCTGTGAAGCGCACAAAAGTCGCAATTTTTCTTCAGCGCCGGCTTTAGTAAAAACTTGCCTCCGCACTTATCGCAATGTGAGGATGCCTCTTCGGATACCCAGTCGGTGACATGGTAATGACCCGACAGAGCTCAGATCATGAACATGGTCAATGCGGGCTGTGTCACGCAATGACTGCTGATGCCACAAGTGAATTCGGAAGCACTTTCGCTAACTATTTTGTAATAACCTCATCCAAGCTGAATTTAATGCGTTCATTCGGCATTAGGAAACATTCAGCCCGATGGGTGTCAGCGGTGAAACTATAATTTGGCGGCACTGAAAAGTCGCCCAGCCTGGCTTCGTGCATTGCTGGTTGAACTGCAAGCGACTTTTACGGTGTTCGCTGGCTTCAGTGGGGCCACGAGTGGCCCAGCTCAATTAAGCAGGCAAACGCAAGAAACCGACGCGATAAACCGAACTGCGAAGCGCGTTGTAACCCCCCCCCCCCCCCCCCCCCCCTCTTTATTTCTCCTCGCTGGTTGTGTGCCTCTTATCTTACTTTCGGTCTCATGTTGCGCTGTACGCTCATCTAAGCATGAAATAAAGGTCGTTCATCTCATGTTCACTTCGCTCCTAACAACGTCGCTCAATACATGGGGACATAAAGCAAACACTTCTGTCAGGGAGTGAACCAGCAACTGCAGAGTCGGCAATAATGTAGACTTCAATTTCCGCACGTTCCACAAGCGGGAAATACATTCCTAGGCGTCAAATGCCGCGACGAAGGTCACCGCCACGGAAGCCACTATCTCCAAGGCAGCCTGATTCTGGGCCATCTTCACGCATTTCCTCCGTCAACTCGTCACCCTCAGCCGGAAATCGGCCTCTGTGTACGGCACTGTTCTCTAGCGTATGTGTGCTTGTGCAAGTGCGTGCGTACGTTTCTAAGCGGGAAGGGGGGAGCTGCAGCAGAGAAGGTCGCGCTCCTTATGCTTCGTCGCGCAGACTGCTGCTGTCTGGTTGCGCGGAAGCAAGCTCCGGAAGTGACACAGCCCGGCTAAGGCCACGCGTAGCGCCTTGCCGCTATCGACGCTCTCAGTTCCGCTTTTTTCCCCCACCAAGAGGTACTGGGCCCCCCAAGGCGAAAACAACGACGCCCCAGATAACAAAGTGCAGTGGCCTTGAGCGCGAAGGGCGAGGCAATTGGAGGAAACTGGTGCGAGGCGCGTGCGGCGAGCATGATGCGCCCCATGTTCCAAGCATGTCTGCGCCATCTGATGCTCGGGGAGAGCAACTTTCTGGAGCTATACACGCAGTAGAAGCTGTAGTGCAGCCAGCGTGAGCCATTTGCAGACGAGAACAGCACGTTTGAGGAAGCAGTCGTCGAATCCAGACGGTTTTGCCGGATTGTAACGGGACACACTGCGAAATTAGCCCCGTAGGAGCATGTATTTCTCTAGTGTAAATAAATTCTTATGGCCCCCTAACCTGCTGCAGCCTGTTCAAAGAGGATACAAACAAACAAACAAACAAACAAACAAACAAACAAACAAACAAACAAACAAACAAACAAACAGCGCACTGGAAGTGGAATGCGTCAGATATATTTTGTTTTCGCCCTTTGAAGACAAATTCAAGGGGACAGTAGAATGACGGCTGACGGGGCGAGCTGGGGCTCCATGACAAATGTTTTCAACAGCGATAGACAACAAGACCATGCTTGGCAGCGCTGTGTTTGTCTCTTTCTATGTCTGATCTTGTTTAGCGCTGTTTCATAAACACTTTTCATCACTGCCGGGTCTGCGTGTACCCCAGGCGGGCAATCGAAACTAATACCGGGTGTACCTCAGGCAAACACAGTGTACACTGGTCTCTGTACACTTGTCCAGGGTAAGCAATTGGAGCCCTGTGGTGAGCGCAGGCATTGTACTCATATATACCAGTGACCTGTGAGCCTAAACAATGTCTTATTTTGCACGCGCTTTCAGATGGATTATGTTTTACCTCGTGTTCCTCAAATGCTATACTAGGTTTTAATACTTTTCGGCTGGCCACGAAAATGTCTGCATGTCTCTATGTGATACGCCCATCTACCACTTGGAGTGACCGCGTTTGTCGATTAGGGAACATAACCGTTGTTTGTGTAGAGTCCGGTACTATTCCGAGCAAGCCGAAGAGCGCGTGTCAAAGCGAGGCAGGCAGAAATCTAGCGCTCAGTTCCTAGCGCGTTAGGCTGCTGTGCCTGAGGACGCGGCATCAAATCACGACCGCGGCAGCACTGCTTCCATGGACGCGAAACACAGAAGACGCCCAGGTGCTACACGATGGCCATTACGGCATGGCCACTACGGCGCCTCTTTCTTTCTTTCCTTTCTTTTTCTTTCATTCTTTCTTTTTCTTTCCTTCCTTCATTATTTCTTTCTTTCCTTCCTTCCTTCTTTATTTCTTTCCTTCTTTCTTCCTTTCCTTTCTTTATTTCTTTTCTTTCCTTCTACCTTTCCTTCTTTATTTCCTTCTTTCTCTGTCTCTCTTTCTTTCCTCCTTTCTTCCTTCCTGCCTTCTTCCTTTCTTTCTTTTCTTCTTTGCTTCATCCTATCGCTCGTGGAGCGGTTCTGGTGTCCACCGAGAAAGAGTCTATGGGGTGTTGCTACAGTGCCTTTCCTTTCCTCCAACCAACAATTATTTGGACAAAAGTTACGCTGGTTTGGACACCGGCAAGTGGAGAGCGTGCCGAGTCTTTTGCAACCGCTGGCGTACGTGGCCGGGACGGTGAGCACGTCCGTTTTATTTATTGGTTTTCTGACTTTTCAAGTTTTTTTTTTTTTTTTTGCGAATGCAGCCACACATTCTAAACACGAATATGCCTATGTGGGAGTAAAAAGGAAATAATCTGTCGTCTCCCTTTCATAAAATGGAGTGCGCTAAAGGACGGTGTACTCCCTCTTTACGCCTGTCTGTTTAGCGAGCACTTTTCACGTGAAAATCCAAGTCTCGAGGGCAGCTGACAGGAAGGCGATTTGCTGCCCTCAAAACGACGGTGGCGCCACCACAGTACCTAAATCGTCCTGAACTCGAAATTGTGCGGAATGTTGTATTGCAAATCTTAAGTGGACAAACAGTGCTATATAGATTGGGCATAGTGCTCTGTGTTGTGATTAGGAAAGAGCCGAGCTTCTTTGCGGGCGTGTCGAAGAGCGGCATTGTGTGCACATTCACTCGCTCTCAGGATGAACGGCACATGTACCGCCTGACACGTGGCGCTCGTTATTCCTGCAGCGTTTCTGCCTCGCCTATGCACAGCCTTGCTTGTGGGATGCGCTTCCCTGGTTTGGGCTTCTTAGAGGCTATAACGCGTATACGCTATCTTTCTTTGGCCTTTAAACTTTTGATATGTTTGCGTTGTCTTATCGTACATCTAGGCTCGTACTACGGCAGGTCGACGCCCTTTTAACGCCTTGGTACACAACGAAACTTTCATTGGCTTTAAGCGGAAAATACATACTAATTTTACACGTTTACTTTACCCGTAAGGAAACGCTTCTTGTTTTTTTCTTACCAGTTGTACATTTAGCGACGTAATAAACGTTGCCTCGACTACACTACCTTTTGCGTAATGCAGTTCTTTCAAATAATATCCCCAAAACAGCACAACATATTAAGTTTCCACGCGCGTCAATCGTCATTGAAGGAGGCAACTTAATTTCACGCTAGTCTAACCCGTAATATCGCGTAGTGTTTTATCTTATCTTCAAGGTGGAACAGTCTTCTTTGTTTCGCTATCTCTTCTAATTGCGTCATAGATCACGCAACGAGATTATTTTTTCAGGTTTCGTCAGTACTGACCTCACCGCGTACTATCTTCACTGACCGAGAAAGTAGAAGCACTTCTGATTTCCCATACGCTCTGTGCTCTACAGGCGCGCAAGGGCAACCGAGCCACGATAGCGTTTATTCTTTCACAGTACCAGAAAAGACAGCGGTGCTCGACTTGAAACCACATTTGTGAATCGCTCTGGTATTGCTATGGTACAGCAACATTTTTGCATGGCATTAATGCCACGCCTGACCTGCAGGCTGACGAAAACGCTCACAGATCACAGAGTAACCCGTTGCCATCTATATTTTAAGTGCAGCCATTCAACGCAGCGTAGTAGATGCTTAAACGGCACGGGCTGTTTCCTTTATGTTGTCTGATTACGTATAGTACTTGAGTCAGCGCACACGCACCGATATAGCCGTGACGCGACAACGAGGTGGGCGCTCGCCTTACACATGCGAACGGAGGTCACATTTTTTTTTTTCTGGATACTGGTAGGAGGATCAACGAAGGGCACTTACTTTCTGCCAGTTATTGTTTTTCTACGCTTGGCCAAGCCGTACCGCTTTGGAACGACAACAGTTCGGGCGGCAGTCCTCCGCTACGGTAGACGACGGCGCAACCACCACCAGTGTCCTCCTGGACGACGTCCGGTCCTCGAAGAACGAAGGCGGGCTTGGTGTGGAGAAGTCAATGAACAGAGCGAGACGAGAGAAGAGTTATTCGAAGCGTCCTGCTTCGGCGTACTACTGCTTTCACACGTCTGCAAAAAGACTAGGCAGTAGAAGAAAGTGTTCTGGAAAATTCGTCGCCGGTTATCGAAGCTTAGCGCGAGCCTGGTGCACGCGTATGCCCTGTCCGTAGGAGCAGCAGAATCAAGCAGCGCGTGAGCTTTGCGTGTCAACTTCCTTTTCTTCCGAAAGAAGATACAGCGTGGCACGGATGATGGCCCGCCCAGTTTAGACTACCATCAACGCAGAGGACACAAGCGCCGTTAAAACAGACACGCGCTGTGTCACGTCGGCGATAGCCATGTGTCGATCGGATATCAGTCTCGATTCCCTCTGTGGCTTGATAATCCAGAGGGCTTTGCGGCACCGCCGCAAATCAGGGTTCCTTATCGCGTCACCTGAAAGTCACCGTCGGACGATTTGTACGTTGGTGTCTGCACCAAAGAGGACAACGGTGACGCCTTGGCTTTATCTGTCCCGGTACGGCAATCCTAGCAGAAGAAATGCTGCCGATGACAGAAACCGGTTTCCAGGTGACATAACTCCAGCTAGATAAAAAAAAAGAACCGAAAGAACTGCAGTGACTAGGTTGCTTTTGAGAATTACCACCCCATAGGGCTACACGGATCACTCTTCAGGGTCCGTTCTTCAGGGTGGTCACAGGGACTCTAACAGAGACCACAGAATCCCATGACACTGCACAAGACCTCGCGCACTTCATATCCTTCACTGTATCCAAGATTCGCGCGTCCATGGGATAGACACGAGAGTGGAGGAGGTTTCAGGCCGATATTTGCTGATATGGGAAGATGTGTGTTCATATCCCGCAATTGTCCACGTGTAAGCACTGCGCGCACGACGACGGATGACGTTCTCCGGCGTGTTCGAGAAAAAACGGCGAAACCAATTCACCGCCCTCTCCCATTAAAATTGTCCTCGCAGGAACGGCGACAGCTCTAGCGAAGCGGCGACGACGGTGTGTGGTCCGCGTCGCAGGTCGTTCATTCAGGAGCGTCGACGGCGGCTGGCTGGCTTGCGGCGTCGGCAGCGCGACGTCGGTTGCTGCGCTCGCTGCGTCGGCGATGATCCGTAGCGGCAGGCGCGCTCGGGGCTACGCTATTCAACCCTGCGCTCGCGTCGCTGGCCGAAGAAGGAATGTTTTGCTCTCGCGTCGCGTCTGGCGGCTGCTGCTGCTGCTGTATGTGAAGTCTGTGCGTTCGTTAGCGAGCGCTGCTGCGCTCCGCGCGCGCGCGCTAACCGCGGGAGTGCCTGGAACAGGTGTTGCGTTCATCATACCCTCACGACGCGCACTCGGCGCGGGGGACGTTTGAAGGGCGCGAGAAAGACGGAAGAGGAAAGAGAGAGAGCGATAGACGTTAAAACGAACGCGCACATAACAGAAAGCGAATAACGTACGCCAAAAAAAAAAAAAAACAAACGAAGAGCTGCTTGCAAGCCAGAAAAGAGAAGCGAATTAAGAATAAAAGTACGCAGAACGAAATAAACAGTGGGCAACAAACAATAATAATGACAGAAAAGCCCGCGGCTTTACCCGACAAACGTAGAGAAAACAAAAGAAAGAAGCAGAGAGGGACGGGAGCATCGACTCGACGTCATAAAGAAGAGACGACTATAAGGTGCTCCATTTCAGTACCCTTCATTGTAATGTCAGAGACGCCGCATCGGCGGCCCTCAACGACGACGGCGATCGGAGCGCGCGCGCCTTTTGCGAGTTGTTTCCCGAACGCAGCAGCAGCTGCGTTATTATGCGCGAGCCTCATCGGAGGAGAATTCGCCACGTTTTGCGGAGGGAGGAGCGGGAAGCCGTCTTCTGCGCGACAAATCGCCCTTCGCTCAATGTCGCCATTATTCCCTTCGAGGGAGGCCTCTTTAGGAGCTCCTCCAGATGACTTTTAGTTTATGCCTCCGTGTTTACTCGTTTACGGTTTTTTCTATCTTTTTCTTTCACCGCCGCGTCTATTTTATGTTAGTTTAGCAGTTTTTTTAAACGAAAATTGATTTTTCACGAAAGGACATAGCGCAGTATCTGTCACACATCTCGGTGGACACCTAAACCGCGCCGTAAGAAAAATAATAAGGAATGAGTTATAGAAGGAAGGAAGAAAGGGGTACCGTAGTGGAGGGCTCCAGAATGATTTCGACTGCGTGGGGATCTTTAACGTGCACCGACATCGCAGAGCACACGGGCGCATTTTGTGTCGCTTTTGTCCGCCTAACGATTTTAAGCCAAGTTTCGATGGAGGCGAAACGCAAGAGGCGCCCGTGTGCTGTGCGATGTGAGTGCACGTTAAAGATTCCCAGGTAGTCGAAATTATTCCGGAGACCTCCGCTACGGCACCCCTTTCTCTCTTTCTTCTTTCAATCCTACCTTCCTCCCTTCCCTTACGGCGCGGTTCAGGTGTCCGCCGATATATGTGTGACAGATACTGCGCCATTGCCTTTCCTTAAAAACCAATTTAAACAATTTATTTATCGTCTTTTTTTTCCGTTTGTTTTATAGCGCCACACAATCGCAAATAATAGTGATTATGAAGAAAGGGAAGGCGCGTGACAGTCTTACTCTCGGTCGACACCTAAACCGGGCATTCAGTAGGTGATGTATTCAGAGGAATTCAGAGTAGGCGTGGCGGACGATTCCTGAAAGATTTCGACGAGCTGGTCCAGTTCAATCTGTCCGGATACCTCAGGCTTCCATCTAAATGGGAGCGCCGCGTTACGGATTCGAGCCTGCAACTTCGTACTCAGCGGTGGTGTACAGTTTTCTCAGCTTACGAGGCCTCGAGTGACTGCGCAAATCCACTGCAAGCGATTGCAGAACAGCGTTGCAAGGTTGCGCGGCTGACCCTGGCGGCAGCTCGGCGGGCCAGGAGGAAAGAAAAATAAAAAAAAAAACAAGGGAATGCGGCATTCAGCTCTCCATGGCGGCACGCGCCGCTGAGTATTCTTTGAACAGATGCAATAGCCGTGGATGCATACGGCGCTGCTTCCACCGCAAAAGCAGGGATCACGGCAATGCTTTACAAGCGAAACCAGTTAGATATACGCCTGCTAGCTTAAGCGAGCTGTCATGCCTTTCCATCCTGTTCCAATTTGGGCGACATTTTTTTCCGCTTTTTTTTTTGGCACCGTTAATAAACAAAACCTTCAACTCTGGTGTAGGTGCTCTAGTGAACACGAAATAATAATATCTCCATGCTCTGTGCTGTGCGTTTCTATGCCTTCAAAGACATGCGACATTGTCTTACAACACATATTTAGGTAAGAGTATGCGATAATAGTAAGCGGCGCTCAGCACTCTATCCCGCGTAGACCGTTTGCGGCAGCATGCTTGAGGAAATCTCGAAAGTTTAGAAACCTGTGGCGGTCTTTATTCGAACTTGGTGTAAATTATTCCAAAAATATTCGAGATCTGCAAATGTATTCTATTCGTTTCGAATAATTTTGCAATACACTATTTTATTCCTTAGCCGAATCGAATACGAGTGCGTTCGATTCACTATTAGAAAGGTTTGAATATTTGCACAACATCATCATCATGAGCCTGACTACGCCAACTGCAGGGCAAAGACCTCCCCCATGTCTCTCCAGTTAACCCTGTCCTTCGCCAGTTGCGGCCACCGTATCCCCGCAAATTTCTTAATCTCATCAGCCCGCCTAACTTTCTGCCACCCCCTGCTACGCTTGCCTTCTCTTGGAATACACTCCGTTACCCTTAAGGACCAGCGGTTATCTTGCCTTCGCATTACATGCCCTGTCCAAGCCCACTTCTTCCAATATTGAAACCAAGATTAGAAATAACTCCATGGTGGTATGCGCTTCGAGGCCGAAAGCATATTTAGAACAAAGAACAAACTTGGAAGGCTACTCACGGAACCGCTATTGCTACACATATCTCGAAAACATGACTACGTGGAAATGCGTATATACAACACTCTGTGAAATCCAATGGCGTTTAGGCGAAGGAACTGGTGCTCTGAGAAAAAAAAAATTAAAATCAATATGCGCATTACGATGTACGTGGGTGCTAACAAGGTGTAGGTGACGATATAGGTCCAACCACACATGATTTTTGACACTGAAGGAATTCCTCGGAAAAAAAAAAAAGACAGCCGCACTTTCCAAATATTCACGCAAGCTGTGGTCGCTTATTGCGTTCTATGCACTCTATTGAGCGTACTAAACTGCTCTGAGCCCCGAGTGTCGTCGTGGTTATCCATTATAAATGAGAGGAGAGCTCCTACGCGAGCGCTTTGCACCTAATAGGCCGTCCCCTAGTTTCAAGTCGCGAGTTTCCACACCCACATTAGTTGGTCCAAGCCAGCCGTCACTTATACACATACTGTATGTGTGTGTGCCCTAAGTGTCCACAACTGAAGGAAAAATATAAAGAACAATAAAAAGGTTACGAAGCAGAAGTTATTTAACTGGCTTGCAGCCGGTTGGTTTGGAGCATTATTCCATCCAAAATTACGTCACGTTACTTTTTTACCAATTCTAGTACATTATATCCTCCGCTCCCTTTCAGAATTGATGGTTTACTACGTGGTTCACCTCGTGCACAGCCGCACGATGTATTTCCGAATCTATTGCCGGGTCATCTGGGTTGATTTTTTTTCCGGCTTTTTTTCTTTGCGCATTTCTTACTGTAACTTGAATCTTTCTATGTCTACCTACTCCTGTGATATCTTGTTGCGCGAGAAAACAATATAAGTAAATAAAACAAAATTAAAATCGCTACATACCTTGCCAAAATCCTTGGCGATATGTTGTCTTAACGGACCACATATCTTGCCGTAGAATTTCCATGTATTGCCTGGAAATGCACCAAAGCTTGGCCAACTCCCCATCTTGATTGTGTGCCATTTTTAAGCAGGACAACGACCATTTCGAATAAGAGCACAATGTACAAATGTATAATAAACCCGTTATTCGCAAATAACCCGAACGGTGCAGTCATCTCTGGTTCACGCCAGCTAGATGATGGTCAAATGTTTTAGGGGAATCCCCCAAGGTGGAGTAGATTGGTAATAAGGGAGTAATTACTCATTGGCATCCACCCAAGCGCAGCCATACGGCTACAAAGGAAAGCTATACAGCTTTCTCAGAAACTTCGTAGTTAAAGAAAAATTCGTCCTGGTCCGGGGTCCGAACCCGGAACCACCGCCACACCGGAGCAGTCGCTCTACCAATTGAGCTAACCGGGACGGCAAGCTTATGGTAGGGCGAGAGCGAATTGATCAGTAACTCGAAGTGGGAAGAGTGTTTTATAGAGGGAAGAGAGCTTTCCTTTGTAGCCGTATGGCTGCGCTTGGGTGGATGCCAATGAGTAATTACTCCCTTATTGCCAGCTAGATGAGTGGCTGCATCTCTAAAGAAAATGGAAAGATGGCACCTACGTCCATTACGGAGGAAAAAAGAAAAGCTAAGAATGGAAAACGTAAAAGCATGAATGCACTCCATAAAAACAATCTTATTCTGCGCAGGCGTTATTTTCAAAGTGAGAGACCGAAGTTTCTTTTCAAAACAATTCTTCTCGGGGCGGTTCTAAATGTTGTTCCCTCTCCATTTCCACCTCTCGCCTATCCCTCCCCCTTTCCGGCAGCATTTAACGTGCTTGAATAGCGCAGTTGGCACTGAATGAGCACGTAACCGCGAACACACCGAAGTATAACGGACAAACGGACGTTATATTTTGTTCGAGGCAGCAGCGAACGAAAAACGACTGCAGCTCTAAATGCGTCATGCAGCGCGCACGGTGCCGCATGACTGCACGCATTGTGTTCGCAATAACTGAAAGTAACAATGTAGAAAGAAGTGCAAAACCTTTGATCCCAGGTCACCCATAGGAAGGCAGATTTTTATAGGGTGGTCTATGACGACACGGATGACTTACTTTTTTGTCTATGGTTCAGCGAAAATTTTGTGCTTCACCAGGGAAAGAATTACGTGGTTAGACAAAAGTTAATAACAACTAATCACGTCACAAAAGATTAAAATTCATCCTCTTCATCATCGTCATAATCGGCGAGACTACGCCCACTACAGGGCAAATGCCTCATCATCATCGTCATCATCAGCGTGACTACGCCCACTACAGGGCAAATACCTCTCCCATGTATCTCCAATTAATCCTGTCCTTTGCCAGCTGCGCCCACCGCGCCCCCGCAAACTTCTTAATCCCATCCGTCCACCTGACTTTCTGCCACCCCCTGCTACGTTTGACTTCTCTTGGAATCCAGTCCGCTACCCTTAAGGACCAGCGGTTATCTTGCCCTCGCATTACATGCACTGCCCAAGCCCATTTCTTTCTCTTGATTTCGACTAGGATGTCATTAACCCGTGTTTCTTCCCTCATCCACTCTGCCTGCTTCCGGTCCCTTAACGTTACGCCTGTCATTTTTCTTTCCATATCGCGATGCGTTGTCCTCAACTTAAACTGAATCCTTTTCGTTAGCCTCCACGTTTGTGTACTGTATACTGTATACTGTTGTATACTGTTGTATACTGTTGTATACTGTTGTATACTGTATACTTGTATACTGTTGTAGAGGGAAATTACGGACAGATTTGCGAGGCCGCCTGAGCCTGATGATAACAAGATACCTCCTCCTCCTCCTACATGGGTGGACACTGTAGTGTCATTTCTATTGGCTTAGTTTTCCGCCTAACCTGTAATTTCTTTCCCTGTTGTCTGCAGTTTTGTCCCCAAAACAAACGAAACACACCTATGACGTTCGCCTGCTCAGCAACAGTCAGTCGGTTCCACCTCGCCTATATTCGGCCGTGTTTTGATGAGGGCGAAACTGAGAAACCTCTATTCGTGATGTTTCAGTGGGCGTTAAGCAACCGGAAGCGATTGAGATAAACCAGAGTCACCAGCTAGGGTGTGGCGCACAGTCCTTACCATCGATGAGACAGGTGGAAATTGATTAACCATAATCTAGTCTTCCTGAACTAATGTAATCCAAGAGAAAACATGCAAATGCAGCGAAGGGCAATAGAATTAGTCATGTGGGCGGATGAGATTCGGAAGTTTGTAGTGATGAGGTAGCCGCAGCTGGCGCAGGACAGGGTTAAATGGAGAGATGTGGCAAAGGCCTTCGCCCTGCAGCGGGCGTGGCCAGGCTGCTGGTGATGATGATGATGATAATGACGATGAAACTAATGTCCTATTAAAAGCAGTCGACCAAAAAAATTTTCTATAAAAATTGACAAAAAGTTTTTACACTGGAACGCATAAATAATGTCTGTCAATATGACGCTGTGTTCAAGGCAATAATGATTTCATTTATTGTTCCCTTAAAGGCCCGAAGGCATTACATAAGAGGTATCTCTACTAAGATAGCCTATTTTTTACCACAAAATAGGTGTAGGTGGCCAATGTTCACTCGTGCAAACATAGACAGTACTGGAAGAATTCTTTGATTATTTTTCCTTGGGAAAATATGGACAACGTTTAATGCGCAGCAAAGGATGCAGGATACACCCGTTACGAGTGTTACAACTGATCTATCCGAAATGTGTTCAAGCAGCCTGTGAACGCCGGCTCATTTTTCGATTCGCATCGGTTCGGAGGGTTTTCGCGCACACTTTGTAACAGCACTTGACAGAGCCAAATTGCCCTCAGACAACTGCAGAAAAACAACTGCAACATGCCCTCGACAGGACATGTTGCCCTCAAAAAACGTAAGCGTGACAGAAGGGAAGAGCTTCGGTGCGTTCCAAGACAGTGCACACAATCTTTCGGTCGCTAAGTATACAGCCAGCGCTTTGGAGCCAGCCGAGAAGGTGCCGTCTCTCGAGCTTTCATTAATTTGGCTGCAGTTGACTTGCGCAACGTATCAGGGAACTCGAGGTTCAGGCCACCGTGTCAGTAAGATTGTTAGAGACGTGCTCAGCAGCGGTCATCCAGCTTGACAAGGGTGAAGTACCCGAGCGTCAAGCAGGCGCAGATGTGGGTCGTTCAGACACTTTCGAAATTGTTGTGATGTTATGAAAAGTATTTACTTGTGTGACCAGTTGCGGAAGGGCAACAAACGGCCCTAGCCAGAACCACGTTAATTAGGTGATATTGCGGCAACAGCATGCGTTGTTGCCGCGATAACACCTGAGATACTAATCAACAGTACTAATTACATTGTATGCTGAAAAATTGTGCAGTTTACATGTTTGCTTGTGCGCCGGAAGCAAGCCCGGGAGCATGCACGTGCTACCAAGCATACTGCTAGTTAGTGTGCACCGTCTGTATATTTTAGCATTCCCTTGTAATAGTGACCATGTCACAGTCAGTTAACTATTAATTCCACTCTAAAATACAGCTACAGACTGCAGAAGGCTCCACAGCTCCCTTAGGCATTCCCCCCCCCCCCCCCCCCCCTTTGCCCAAAGGAGTCTGTTCTTTCAGTTAGGAAGTTATGTTAATTTTTAATCATTGCGCTGTTATTTCAAGCTTGTTGGTTGAAGCAGTTGTCAGTTGGTGTGCTCTTTACCTTGGTTGTTATTCAGAGAACCCGTACGACGCCTTTTAACTTGAAGAAAGAAACACTATGGGATTTTCGATTTTAAATCACTTGCACCTTGGATGATCAGTAACTATAAGAGCATGCGTTACGATCTCGCCGTTACTCTTCCGACAGCGCAGAGTCGCATTAAGTAAATGCCACGCCCAACACAATAGCCCATTCGTGAGACAGAAGAGGTGGGTCAGGAAACCTGCGTTTATAAAGTGTCTATAGGGCTCAAGAATGCTTGCTTCTCAAGGCAGCGATATTCATAAGGCATTTATCGCAAACCTTTTGTGTATACAAGATCCACGCCAGCTTTGCGCGGTTTTTCAATAGATACGAATCCGGGCTTCCAACCTCGAACCTCTGATATTTTATCGGTCGAAAATTTTTTCCAGAAAAACTACAGAGACATGTTTCGGGTGAACGTGCTTTGCTCTATGCAGCTACATAGGCTTTTGTGCGGTCTTTCTGCTGTTGTCTGTATCAACCCTGCGACGGAAACAAGTGCGTCGCTATAGCATTTAATTTCTGTTTACTTCGTACTTACTCACGCGCACTCGGCTCCGAAGCCCCACTTGACTCCTTGACTCACCGGCGAAAATGGCGGGCGCGTCTAACTTGTGCAGTGCATTTCAGCACGACAGAAAGGTGCGTGTATGTGAAGGAGGGCGAAGCGGACAAGTACAGTATATAAAAAAAAAAGCTCGAAGAACTTTCCGCAATACCAGCGCGGCAAATTCGACTCGGCCCCCAGTTGAGAGACAAGGGATCCATCCAGACCTCGGGGACACCTCGGGGGAGCAAGTATGCGGGTAGCACAATTGCTGTTTCATTCCAACGCCTCGGCGCAAATGGCAGCTGTGACAACAGGGATATGTGCTCCCGAAGAAGATCCATCAAGACGGGTTTGCGGAAAAACGCTTGCCGAACGCAAGAATAAAAAAGAAACGCAGCAGAGAGACGAGCTCGACCTTCAGCCCTATACTGTTTCAAGGTCAACTGCAAGCGCGTTGGAAACGGCGCGGAGCGAACATGACAAGTCTGCAAGAGTTTCCCGCTCTGTATCATTTTTTTTTATTCTTCCTCTTGCGAAGATAAGCCACTTGGATGAGGAACTTCCTGGTTGACAGCAGCGAACAGCCGTTCGTAGGTCTTGCTATATCGTTGAGTTTTATATGATGTCTCATCGAGGTGACCTTGCCGTTATCAATGACGTGGACATGTCAGGCCATAGGCTTTGATTCGGGTCACTGATAACATTGTCTCGCTCCATTGTCGGGGACGTCTACAGCCCAGCACTCTACTAAACTGGCATAATGACACCAGGAAAATCGGATGAACTAAGTTGGGCATGTGTGTCTAATATGCCGATAAGCTTCTGTGCTGCACCCCGTCCTGTTTCAGTGACGACTAAAGGATGCAACTGTAATAAGTCTCTGAGCGGCAACAGTCACGCCTACTGCACACGATAGAGTTCACTGTTTGCCCATGGGCGTGCTTTTGCGAGTTCGGGTTAACAAAATACATGTGTTTTGCTATTTCTTAAACAGTCGCATTTTCAATCATGCTGGCAGTACGAGTGCACACTAAACAAATGCCGCTTGAATGGTAGCAGTTGACTTTTAGGACGTTTTAAACCTCATGCAAATTTTTTTGGAAATCTTCAAGCGGTTCGACACGTTATTTCGTTGCCAGTTCTTCTTTCTCTGCTTGCGCTTTTCTTAAGGCTATCAGAGTCCTCAATCGCCAATCACTTATTCTCTCCTGAAGAAGCCAATGAAAGGATACGCACTTTAGACGCAGACATACACTAGACAAAGATATCAAACGTGAAGAAAGTGCCGGAGGCCTTTCTCGCCGCCGCGTTAGCACTAACTTTATACAACTACCTGACCGCAGCGGTGGCCTAATGGTTTGGGCATTCGCCTCGCATGCCGAAAGAGCGGGGTTGCATTATCTGAGCCAACGGGTATTCATCGATGATACAATGGGTGCAACCTAGCTTTCCCCTGGCCCGGCGCTCGACTTGTCTTGAGTGAAATGTTTCAGAAATGGATCTTTCGCCCCACCTTGAGTGAAATAAAACACCTTGTGTCATGGTGCTCTTCGACTAAAGCTGCCCTTGCTCCTTAAAAAAAAAAATCATCACCATCAATACCAGGCAAAGACCTCCATGGAATCGCCCACTTTACATCCCTGCTGATAATGAACCGAATCTGACATCACTGCTAATCGTCACGTGATTATGACGTCATGTCGTGCGAACGAAGCGATCTGTGCACAAGAAGGCTTTCACAGCTGCTGGTGTAAGAATTGTCTGCAACTGCCTGCTGCCTGCGTAAACGGTGTTTAACAAGAGTATTAATTACGCATACAGGTCTCAAAGTACGTGTTGTCGAGAATGTGCTCTCTGTGATCACCTGATATCCAAATGGGCTTAGCTAAGTGGTCCTGCAAAGTGGGTGATGCCGTGAGGCGTGGGGGCGCGGTAAAATTATTACTGGCATTTCACCAAGGCTCAAGGCGAATGACCTTGGACTTTTTTATTCTTTATTTTGTTCCTTTACGTCCGGCAGCGTGCAACCCGCAGTCTGAATCACCTTCCCGATGCTGACAGTCGATGACAGAGTAACATTCGAAGCCCCTACACTCAACTGTTGTGTTCACACAGCGTGTTGTTCGCACACATGTCTGCCTGCCCTACCTGTACATCCTGCCCAGCGTATCTCCCGTCGCGAGATAACGCAGTCAAGTGTTTCGGGCCATCGGAGAACCGAACACATTCTGCGCTTGGTTACCCGAGTCCTTAAACTGTCGCCGATGCAGAACGTGTTGTCCAACGCGTGTTCGGCATTATGCGATGGAGTAATAATCACCGCATATCGCTACATCCTAGCCCCTCTCACTGAATTTGTTCGGCTTCATGTATCGCCGAAATGCTATTCCTTTCACTTCATCGTACCAATGCATCCCCCCTTCCCCCTCGCCTTCCAGCGCAGGGCGCAGCATTTGCATTTCGATGGAGGCAAAATGCTCGATTCTCGTGCACTGCGCGCGATGTCAGAGCACGTTACAAATACTCCACAGGTAGTCGAAATTATCCGCATTCCATCACTACGGCGTCCCCATAGCATGAGTCGCTTTCGGACGCTACACCCTGTAAACCTATTACACACAAATTAACAAAGTTGCCGTAACTGTTCGTGTGAGAGTCTTCCGCTTCGCGGCTTTGCCTATGAACACTCGTGAAGTATTGTCAGTGCCACTGAGTGCTCCGCGCACAAAAAAAGACCCCGACTGACAACAAATCCTAAAGAGCGCAGCGTCAGTGCCAACAAACAAACGATAATGCGGGGGGGTATATGTTTGCGCTAAAGCTTAAGTTTGGGTCGCTTCCACGCTACTCGATACGGGCTCTCGTGATTCTCCGCGAAGGTGTGCGCCAGATAGCCCCGCGTCTTCTCTCCCTCTCTCGTTCTCCTCCTTGGATGAGTTGCGGCCGCATCGCGTCGTTAGCGGTCAAGGTCGCGCGCGCGGCGCAAAAAGCCGTTGCGGCACGCAGCTGCTAGCGCGGCCACCGGCGCGTGCCCTCGAAAAGAGGTTGCTTGTTTCGATATAACGCGGGAAAGGAGGGAAGCAGGAGGGGGAGAGGGGCGAGCATCGAAGAACAGTGCCTGCGCGTGCGTGCGTAGTAGCGTGAGCCAAGTGCGGAGAAAGCGTGCGCGCTCCTTCCTCGCTGCTGAAGGAGGAGGTGAACTGCGTCGCGGTAAGCAGCCAGGTCGCCCGCCACGCCGATCTATATGCGGCGCCAACAACCTGCCCTGGCTCCGCAGAGACGGACGATGGCACGCGGTCACGCCACGGCCAACGCCGCCGGCCCCGTTGGAGGAAACGGGCTTCGCAGGGGGCTTGAGCGTGTAGTACTATACGGCCGCCCGCACATCAATCTTCGAGCTGCTTTACGCTGTCCGCGCGGACCGCTTAAAAATAACGGTATTGTGATTTTCGGGCATGAAAGGATAGCTAGAGCTCATTCGTTTACATCGCCGCCGCAGGCCAACTTGAGCGTCGAAGGCGTTGAAAAGAGACTGAAGGCATGTCGAGTTAAGATTGCAGAAGTATGCACAAGCCATGTGCAATGTGAGTTCGGTCCGGTGGGAACTGTAGTATGAGCGGCAGCAACACGTGTCTACTTCGAAATGCCCTTAAGCGAAAATTTCAGCACGCCAAACTTAGGCGAACATTGTTACGAAACTGTGGCGAAGCGATGCCCAACCCGAAGAACCGAAATTGAAGCCGGAACTACTAGTTTTACCCGCCGGCTGCTCAGCGCTCAGGGCGCTCGGCTACTGAGCCGGAGTTCCTTTGTTTCGACTCTGGCCGCGGCGGCCGAGTTTCGATGGAGACTAAGTGCAAAGGCCTCCTTGTGCTGTGCGAGGTCGGTGCACGTTAAAGAACCTCAGGTGGTCGAAACTATTTCGGCGCCCTTCACTATAACCTCTCTTTCTTCTTTTCTTCTTTCACTCCCACTTTCCTCCCTTCCCTTACGGCGCCGTTCAGGTGTCCACCGATATGTGAGACAATTACAGCACAATTTCCTTTCCTCCAAAAGCAATTTTGGACTAATAGTCTTCAAAGGCTAATTTTCCCTCCAAATGATGCGCCGCATCATAAAAAAAATTGCCAGTAACCTTCACTTCCTTGGAGCCTGTTTTTTTTTTTGTGTGTGTGTTATCGTTTGCGTACGATACGAAGAGATGATACCATCCGTTGCTGCAGTCGCTTTCTTGTTTCACCACGAAGGTTTGGAGATGGTTGGTTTATGGTTTAGGTGGTGGTGAAAAACATTTATAATGCAATAAATATTTACAGAGAGGTGATTGGGGTAGGCCCTATTGGCCCTTTCCCCTAACAATACTAGGTGGAGCCCCTATTCCGGGGCCCCATTGGCAAGCAACGCCGCCCGCGTCCGGTGAACCAAGGCCTTTTGGGTCTTTAGAGGTTTAACGTCCCAAAGCGACTAAGGCTATGAGAGACGCCGTAGTGGAGGGCTCCGGAAATTTCGACCACCTGTGGTTCCTTAAGGCCGATTCACACGACGGACCGTTCGCCCGCGGCTCGCGCACTACGTATTCATGCGTCAGCACATTGAAAGGCTCGCTGCCGGCCGTGATAGGCCGCGGCCGGCAGCGCGCCTCTGAATGTGCTGACGCATGAATACGTAGTGCGCGGGCCGCGGGCGAACGGTCCGTCGTGTGAATCGGCCTTTAACGTGCACTGACATCCCACAGTACACGGGCCTCTAGAATTTCTCCTCCGAAGAAATTCAACCGCCGCGGCCGGGATCTAACCCGCGTCTTTCGGGTCAGCAGCCGAGAACCATAACCACTGAGCCACCGCGGCGGCACGAAGGTTTGGATAGATGTACACATTTCCGGTGCCGCGCTGTGCGACTGCGCTCGGACGGATGCTCCTTATCAGGATTCGCTAGCCGGCCTCTGAATATGTCCCATAGCATGCAAAGAAAACAAGAACGAAGAAATAAAGGAAAAAAAATATTTCGGTGCTTGGAAGTTAACAGCTCACTTTGTTACGCTTGAAGATCAGCGTTCGTAGCACAGCGCCGTTGACACCAGACTGCGCCGTTATTCGACGCACCATTACTAAATTATTCTGCGATTCCTCGCGCTGCATTTTAAACCAGCCAGTTTTGATTACAGTCGCTTGTAGGCACTAATACTTGTATAGCTTGTATCGGAACAACCTTTGCTCACATGTCTCTATTTACTGAACAAAGATGATAATGCAGAATTATGGGAAAGTTCAAATCAAGTCCACAATCGTGCACGGTGTGTCGAGGGTGTGGTTCATCATCGTGTATGAAGCAATGCAAATTGAATCGAAACTGGAAAATTGGTTTTTGAGGAAAGGAAATTGTGCAGCATCTGCCACATATCGGTGGACCCCCGAACCTGACCGTAAGGGAAGGTTTGGTTTTATTGGGGTTTAACGTCCCAAAGCAGCTCAGGCTACGAGACACGTTGTAGTGGAGGGCTCCGTAAATTTCGAGGGGTTCTTTAACGTGCACTGACATCGCACAGTAGTTTTTATATAACCTCCTTGCACAATACACGGGCCTCCAGAATTTTTCCTCCATCGGGATTCAGCCGTCGCGGCCGGGATCGGATAAAAGAGGGAGTGAAAGAAGAAAGGAAGAAAGAGGTGCCGTTGTGGAGGGCGCCGAAATAATTTCGGCCAACTGGTGCACAGACATCGCGCATCACACGGGAGCCTTTTGCATTTCGCCTCCATCGAAACACGGCCTCGAGAAACCTTTTTCTACGCACAAGTATGATGGGATGTGGGGTTTAACAGCCAAAAGCTTCACATGGGTCATTTCAGACAGCGTGGCGAAAGGGAGCGGATTAATTGCGACCACCTGAGACGTTTTCGTGCGAAAACATTTCCAGCCGCATTTCCCGTGTTTCAGCGGTCTCTCTCTCTAAAGCCTTTTCACGTGAAACCGGCAAGAACGCTTGCACCACGAACAGGTAGAGAACGGCAGCCTGTGAGACGCGCTGCACAAACCAACGAAGCGACGAATACCATCAGTGGACACCTCAATCGCGCTGTGAGTAGGCGGTGGCGGAAGGGGAAAATGAAAATTGGTTTTTGAGGAGAGGAAATAAGCAAATGACGTATAACAGTCACACATAAAAGTATCTTGGAGGACACCCGAACCACGCCGTAAGGGAAGGGATAAAGGAGGGAGTCAAAGAAGAAAGGAAGAAAGGAAGATGGGCCGTAGTGGAAGGCTCCGGAATAATTTCGACAACCTGGGGTTCTTTAACGTGCACTGACATCGCACACTACACGGGCCTCTCGAATTTCGCCTCCATCAAAGTTCTACCCTCTTTCTCTCCTTCTTCCACTCCCACCTTCCTCCCTTCCCTTACGGCGCGGTTCAGGTGTCCACCCGAGATGTGAGATAGATACTGCGCCATCTTCCTTTCCTCAATCACCAATTATTATTCTACCGCCGCAGCCGGGATCGAAACTGCGTCTTTATGGTCAGCAGTTGCCGCCAGTATACTGCTTCTTGTTGATTTAAAAGGTTTTGTGGGGGAGGAAATCAACAAGAAGCAGTGTACTGGCGGCAACTGCAAACGGGAACCTTTGCAAACTTACATATACTAAGCAAAATGTACCCGGATCAGCACAGGGACATATGCCCATGGTGTGGGGCCAAACCCACCCTATATCATATCACGTGGGAATGCAAAAGAAACGAGGCTTTCCATAGAATACAAAATCCGAGCGCGGAACAGTGGGAGAGTTTGCTCTCCAGCGGCAACCCGGTTCTCCAGAGAGAACTGGTCATCCATGCCCAGCGAGCAGCCAAGCTCAGCGGTGCCCTGGAATAGGGGCGCCGACCTGTGTCGACCGTAATAACTTGTAAATAGAGCAAATAAAGGTTATCCTATCCTATCCTTACGGTCAGCAGCCGAGCGCCATACACTGAGCAAGCAACCGCAGCGGCAGCTTCCGATAATAGGAGCATAGAGAATGATAGGAGTGCGACGCTGTGAACGCATTACAATTCCTCATGACACCCATGGAGGGATTAACTGCCCTACTGGCGACTCCAGCGGAAAGAAGCGCCAGATACTTCCTCTCGTGGTTCAATATGTAAATCTGTGACCTGATGTCTAGTCCATGCTTGAAACACGTGCTTGGAAGGCCAAGCGCATCGTCGGCGAAGGATCGCTCGTTTGCGACGCCCCCCCCCTCCCTGCGCGAAGCACAGCGCACACATCCTTCATCGCGTCACGGCGGAAGCGAGGGGGCTCAGCACAACAACGCGAAAGTCGTCGCCCTTGCTGCTCTTCGTCGCAATTTCCGGCCCGACATCGACGGATGTGTAACTCTATCGTCGTCGTCGTTTCTTCCGCACATGCACGCCCGACGCAATTCGAGCGAGAACGGCGGCGGCAGCCAGACGTGTCACGTGATCGCTGATGTATGAGACGATCGCGACGCGGGGCTACTTTCCCACGATGTACACGCAGATCTGGGTGGAACTTTTTTCCACCGTTCTTTTCCTCACCTACACAAAGGAGCACTTTCTGTGGCTTCCTCAGAGCGCGGGCGTTTGCGCCTTGGGCTATGTTATGTATGAACCGCCTTGCTACGCCATAGTTTCTCGAGTTTGTACTAACAGCTGTCTCTGAGAAATGTACGCAGCTCCACCAGCGACAAAAGATGGAAGCATATATTTGACGGATTGCGCCTGTGGCGCGCAGCGCGCCGTAAGTGCGACGCGTTCTTCGCTTGTCGCTTGCATCTCGAAAAGGACGGTATATGCCTAACGCTTAGCTTGTAAGAGCTGGGCGTTGCTGGTGCGAATGCGAAGGAAACTAAACACCTCAACTCCACAGCGAAGCAACTGGGCCAGCCGGTGCGCTTTGGTTCCAGGAAGGCAGAATCAGGTAGCTGATGATGGCTGAAGGATGGATGATGATGTTGGATGATGATGGTATATTTTAGTGCCATCACCTTTGTTTGAATCGGTATGTGGCTACCACCATCATGCCTTGTACATTCAAGCGGCAATCTTACTGATATGACTCCGCAAGATTTTTTTTTTTTTAACTTGCATTCCTGTTCTACCTCTTTGCAGTTCTAAGCTATTTACTTTCTGTTCTGTAAGCTATGTTCTTTTGATTTTTTTTAACCTTTCGTACTGTATTTTCTTTCTGCTTTTACTCAATCATGCTTCAAGTCTTGTCTTGTTCATCGCTAATGCTGAATTGTTAATTTTGCCTACATTTTCCCTAAAATCCAGAGCTTCAGGAAGGCTGATCAAGTTCTCCCTGATGTCTAGATGTACCTTTTGCAGTCTATGAGAACATGTTTTCAGTTGTCTACTCTGCTGCCGCAGGCTGCAGAAATATCCTCTCTATGTTCAATGTTCACACTTACTTCTATATCGCCTCGTTCTCAAGCAACCTGATATGGCCTCAAAAAGAAGGGCACTCCTCTTTGAATCATCGCACATTTCCTACCTGATTTCGTCCTTTCCATGAAACTTATTGCACTGCAACCTGTGTCACGCGCACTGAAGCGGCGAGTCAGCGAGGCGTTTGCGTCCACAACTTGCAATCACACAAATGAAGTCCCTGTATATCAGGATCCGTGTCTGTGACTCGCAAACATACCAGACGATAAGAACGTGAAATCACAACAGCATCATTTCAGAGTGAAGCACAGATAAGGTGAACACCGCTGTTTTAGCCGCTGAAAGGAGTCTCGTTGATCTCCGTAGCCACAAGTGTTTGACATCGTGCTCTCCACAGCTGCGGTCGCATCTTGTGACATTTCGACTCGCTGTTTTTGCTTCGCCTCCAATATGTTTTGTGCTCGTTTTCCCCAGCCCTTGTGGCGGCTCCTGCTATCCCAGAGTTTTTTTTTTTTTTATAGCGACAATTTCTTTAAATTTTAGAGCTATAAGTTAGTGGAACTACTTTATCGAAAACATTAACTCAACAATTTATCGCCAAGTGTAAGTTCCAAATCTATTTTTTTTTAATTCTTTCGCATTACTACTGCCATCTTCACAAATTCTGACAGGTGGGGTCCGGTTGAAGCCGCTGAGAGGAATGTGGAGAGGAGGGTGCGGGAGAGCAGAGAGGAGGAGAGTGGCCAATCGCAATCAGCGGACAGAGTCACGTGGAAAGGAGTAGGTGTGGCGACCAATCGGAGAAGTGGAGGGAGTGGGGAGTGCACAAACGCTTTAAAACACGTCAGTGGCGGTGCCCGATCATTCAGCGGCCTGCTCGGGAGCCTGCCATTAAGCGCAAAACGGGTACCATTGCGGAGGCAAAGCGTAAACGCCACGCGAGCTCTAATGCTAACGCATACACTGCCGCACGCATCGCATTGATTGTTTGTCATTTATTCGTTTTTCTTTCAAGTTTTTCTCTAGTCGGATACGACCTCTAATTCGTGTCCAGGTTTGATGGGGAATAACCACTTTCATTCTTGACGAAGAACAAAATTTGAACATATACAGTCTTTGTATAGACACTGTGCACTAACTGCGCGTAAACAGTGCTCGTATACCCCATAATGGTGTTGGTGCATACTCTGTGTTGAAAAGAGACAGGTCCATAAGTAAAAACAAAGTGTTCTCTGTTGTATTTGTAATAAGAGCAAAACATTCGACTTATTTTCGCGACCCGTGAATAACTCGCGTCGAACTTTCCTGCGTTTATTATGATGAAAGCTTGTCATTCTGCGCGTAGTGTGTGGGCGCAGCATCTTGCATACGCCCGTCGAGAAAGATTTTGCAAAGCGTTGTCCCCTTGCTCTACTTTCTTTCCCCAGCTTCATGGTTTCTGCGGTGGATATGAGGGCGCTGAATGTAATAAGCGGAGCACGACACCGGCGTCTTAGTTAATTAAATATCGTAGCGTAATAGATGCCAACAGGTGATATACGCGATGACAGAAGCGTTGCGTAACCAGTTCCATAGAATTCAGAAATATAGAGCACAGTGATTTTATTACGCTTTAATTGGACGTCATCCACATCATATCATCGTCTTATCCTTCGAACGTCATCACGTTCTTTTCCTCACACAAACTTGCATGGTCGTGTGGTGTAGATTGAGGGGAAGCTACCTGTTGGAGGCAAGCAGCCGTGGGAGATGTCACGACCACTTGGGTTTGCTTCTCATTTTATGCTGCAGTATTTCTCCTCTTACCCTTGTAGCAACTTCCATAGGCTTTTCAATTCATGGCGAAGCGGTGATGCGTACCGAAAGCTTCAAAGAGAGGAGCAGGTTACTTTTCTGGCGAACTTCCCGGTCCAAGCAGGAGCGAAAAGGTGACGTCACTAAGAAGTCTGGTGGCAGCACACTCCCCGCTTTCATGACTGCTCCATTGGGTACTCAGACCTCTCCAATCATTTAAACTGAAAAACTCCCCCTAACCCCCATGAATCAAAAACTGAGCCCAAGCTCCCAAGGTAAGCAGACTGTGGCGCCACCTGCGGCATTCAGAGGAACAGTTCAGCGCAGACCCAGACACGAACATAGTGGAGAAGTTCGACCTGCAATGTTCGATGAAAGAGGAGCAAGGAAAGATTGCGGCTCGCGTCCTTCGACGAGAGGAAAGAAGTGGAAACAATAGAAGAACGGTAAAAAGAGAAGAGCGACTTCCTTTCGAGAGTCTAGGCTCAAGGTCGGGGCGGAGCGCTTGCCCTCGCGAACGTGCGCGGATCAATAGCCGCGTTCGCTGCGCTCCGTCGACGTCAGCTCGAGGTCCCTGGTCCAACGTCCTTAATGCTCCCTGGGAGCACGGATAGCCACACACCTGAAGGAAGCCGCTGCCCGTCTATGCTTTCATTTATACTGGGTCAGTAAAGGAGAGGGAAAGAAAGACTGACTGACTGATTTACTGATGGAGCGATTGATTGATTTGTCCCACTGTGCACCTTTTTCATGAAAATATCAATAAGTTAAGCAACCAGTAAACGGCATATTGACTGGTTGCTTGCATGCTTCACAGACAGAAAGATAGTGCCAGGAAGAGGGGATTGGGCGGGGGAATCCAAGAGAGAGATTGAAACAGCGAGAAAGCCAACTCTTTGTAGCCCATCTTGCGACTCACTTATCCTCGTTTTTTTTCTTTGTGATTCGCTCACTTTTGATTTGTCAATGTTCAGCGAACGTGAAAAAAAAGAACGAACGCTGTTAAGCAGACCTTCAGCGGAACGTCAGGTTGCCGTTTTGTGTAGTTCTTATTGCGAAAAGCTATCAGGAAAGTGTGTTCTGATATAATTATTTCACTGCGAGCAATATCGGCGTTTTGTTTAAACCATGTGCAGCTGCTCGCAACTAAGTGGGCCGTTTGTTTTAGTACGGCGGTCGTTTAGGGCAGTGATGTTAAGCAAGCCTTGCTAAAGGTGGAATGAGGAAACAAACAAAGTAATCGCGGAAAGAAATAACTAAAGATATGAATTTGTTCTTGGAAGAGATTAATTATGGCATTTACGTACAGCTTGTGCAGCGTTAGGTGGTCCCAGCTGAAATGGCACTTCTAATACGAACGCAAGCCTAGAGAGAGAATAATAGCGATAAGAGATTGCGAAAACGCGATCAATGGTCCCTTCGGTGCGAACAAACGGCAGAGTGGTATACAACGCAGACTGAGAGGCTCGATAGAAATTTCGGCAAGACTGCGCCGAGAACAATTGTCATATATCGAACGGATTAATGAGTTCTTCTGTTGTTGTTACAAGGACATGAGGTATAAACCGATGGTCGCATATTTTTGCTACCCCAGAAGTTCGTCGGCAACGTTGCGAGAATCATTCCTTTTCCTTTTTCCTTCACATGCTAGGTGTTTCAGGTAAGTATTTAAGTACCTTAAAAAAAAAGGGTTTTTTAAATATAGTATTACCAGTGTTGGCGGACAACAGCAAACCGGTGAATCATCTTAAATGTTAAGCTGGTTAACTAATTTTTAATTATTACCTTTTTAACTATTAAAGTTAGGCGAGTAGATACTATTAGAAATGTGTAGCCGATCGTTAGTGATACCCATGTCAAAACGCATTGGCGTTGTGGCTCGACAAAATTTGGTTTTCTCGACCGGTTACATGCACTGGGGAGATTGCTTTGCCTGCATGCTTTTAGAAAGCGCATGTATTTCGGCACGATGCAGCCACAATTTGTTGGTTTGATCGCGTTTTCGAAATTATAAAAACTGACATGGCTGTTACTACCAGCCTTCTACACATCTCCAATTGCAACCAGTTGCATGACTGTGATTGCACAACCAGTTGCATGAAGCAGTGCATGCGCGCTGCTTCCCTTGAGCTGCGTATTGCGAATGGAACGTACAAATGACGCACACCTCTGAGAGGTTAGATTTGTTACCGCGCGTCAAGCCTAACAGAATTCAGGCGGCAGAAAGGATGGGCGCCTGTGCGGGCGCACAATGGGTGGAGAATTCAATAGAGCAAAGAGAGAAAAGAACAAAGGAGGGAGGATAAATTTACGGTGCACGCACTTGGAGCTTCACTATGGCGCTGAATTTCTGATGCGAGCCATTTAAAATTGCAGTTTTATTTGTTCGTCACGATCGCGCCCCGCGGCGTTTCAATTTTGGCTGCTTAGACTATGACTGGTAGTCTAATGAAAAAATAAAAACTGCGGTGTGGCCAGTGACATCAATTATATTACAGTTAGCTCGTGATAGCCGGGCGAGCATCAGGGCTCACTATGAGCCGATAGTCACCGTCGCCACTTCAGTAATGGCGAAGTTTCAGTATTTCCTGCGTATAGAATATAAGTCTGCCTTTTGTTCCTCCTGATGCTATAATTTATGGGTACTCCTGACGCATGCCTGCCCTGATATATCCGCGACCGAGTCAGAATAGCTTCGGTAAGTGATGGGCGAGGAAGGTCGGGCGAGTTGGTATATATTCATGATTCCAACAGCGCAGCAAACACGCACAAAAAGGAGACGAAAGAAAACAAGCGCTGACTTCAATTTAAATTTATTACGGGCAAGGAAGAATATATAAATGAAGAATATTACAAAAATCAAACAAATATAAAAACGAAACCGGCACACAAGGTACGAACTATCTGCTCGCGTGTCCAACTACAAAAGCACTATTACAAGACGAAGATAAGTCTGGGCGCGTCTTTATTCACGCTATCAATTGAGATAGGCACCCTCAAGTAAATCTAGTTCATTTTGTGAATTTTACTTATTTATTTTGAGATTCAAACCTTCGACAATCAGCGGGTAGTCACCTTCTATTTATTTCACGCTGGTGCAAGGTGGCATTTGAGTACGCACTGCCCTAATTAAAACTCCTTATTTGTTCTGTTTTATCCAAGGGGAGAATTTTACATGAAAGTGGGTACTGATGAGAAAGGAAAACATATTTTCTGCAGACCTCTACATAAGCGGCAGTGACGTTAAATGTTAGTTCATAAAATAAAAAAAACAATAACAAAAGGGAAGCTTATTAGAACCTATCATTCGAAAGTATAGAAAAAGCGGAATGGAACATCTGAATGCAGGGTATATGAGGATCAATCTATGTGTCATACTGCGAGTTTGGTCAGCAGTAGCTTCGTTATGAAATACGAGACATAACTAGCTAGCCGATCGAGCCGTTCTGACAGCAGCGAAATTGTACGCGCAGAAGGCAGCGCGCAATTAAAAAGGCACCGACCAAACGTCGCACCACGGCAGCAACGTAAGCAATCAGTTCAGGCTGATTCTGCTGCTTCGCGTCTTTCACGTCGCACTTGACGACACAAATTCGTACGTGACAGGCGTGCGTTTAATTAACTGCAAGGCGTATTCATTAACGAAAGGGTAATTTTCGGCTCCGTGAACGCGCTAAGAGCCCGACGGCAGCTTGTCGTACTGGCATGTGAATGACAGTTCTGAACAATTAGTTCCAGTCTGCGTTATTAAAGTAAAATGACATTTAAGAAGCACCACATAGACAGAAGGTGGGAGTACCAAGAGGTTGTAAACAGCGTCTACTATCCATGCACGCTGCTGATGAAAATAACCTCCACGCACCTGAATCAGCACCAACATAACACCAACCCGGAGTGTAGACGAGGCTCTGCAATGTGGAGGGCTTGGAAATAAAGTTACGAAATCAGCAGAACGAAGTTTGCAAAATGAGCAAAGCCAAGCTTGAAGAGATAAGCGTTGTATACAAAAGAGAACAAAAAATGTGCGGAATTCTGAACACAGAATTTTTGTCTTTTAACGAAGTGTAACTCGGGGGTCATGAAGGGCAACCGAGTCGCGAACAGTGCTTTAATAGAAAGGGTACATGCATGCATTCTTTCCGGACTAGTAACCAAACAGTGTCTGCCTCTTAATGCCCGGAGCAATATATTCAGTTTCTTTCGGGAAGCAATCGCACCGATACAAAGGGACGTCTACTGGTCGCCTTGAGCTGCAGTTCTTAATTAGCGAATAAAGACCGGTAAAGAATGAAGAGCAGTAGGAAATAAAAGAAAAAGGTCAAAACGTGGACACCCCATCGAGTCTGATTTTCGCCGTGCGCCATTTTTTCTTCTCATATTTATTTATTGTTACCCTCAGGGCCGTACATGCATTGCGGACGGGAGTGGGCAGAAAAATTTACGGAAAACAATTTTACAGAAAAATACGGGTACATAAAACATAAACCCTGTATATAGAACGTTATATAAAACAATAGATTAGTGCAGAACAAAACTGTCGTAGTTTATACAACGCTAGCCAAAGCTTTGCGAAATGATTTGTCAGTAATAGATACAATTTCATTAGGAAGATCGTTCGATTCTTTAGAAGTACGAGGAAGAAAATGAGCGTAAGAAGAATCTATTTTGCATAAGGGATGGCAACTTTGTGGGGATGATCAATACGACGCGAGAGGTAATAGGGTCTATGAAATAAATTATTGTGCAGGCTGGAATGACAATATAACTTGTGCAATAGGGTTAGCCGACAAACTTTTCGTCGCGAAGCCAATGACTGAAGAATGAAATTAGCTTCCGTTATACTTGCTCCTCGGTTATAGTTACATGTTATCAGGTCAAGTAGTCATGAAAGCCGAAACAAAAATTATGCACATTTTACGCCCTGTGCGCCTGAATCGATCATGTGACCGACGACATTCGGTAACGTGACCTTGCTATGCGGCCGCGTCATTTCATGAAAATGACGAACTCGAAATTGCAAGGGCACCTGTGCTATAACAACTCACTCCGTAAAAAAAAAAGTAGAAATAAACCATGTGCAGTGCGCATGAAATAAATAAATGCAACAAACGTGTCATAAACGACTGTTAGTCCAGTCACATAGTTTTACTTTTCCTCGCTAGCTGACTTTATGTCTCGCAATTAAAACAAAATTGGTGTTGTCTGCCTTACCCGTTCGTTACTAGTGCCGTTTCCTATTTGTGCTCATGCTAAGAGGTTAGAAGAGCACAGCTGGCTTTATTTTCGATCGCTTTCGCAAGCGCATTGGCGCTACCGTCTTCATTATAATCCCCCATTTAACTCCACTCGGCGGCCGCGCCTGTCACTCCGGGCAGCTGTTTACGCAGTGCTTTGACCCGCCAAAGGTCGGCGCTAAAGGTGACAGTACCGCGCGGGAGGCACACGGAGGAGACATTCGCGGCGGAACAATGGGTTCTTCTACTCCTTCGAAGGAGAAGTATAAGCGCAAACCGTGTGCATCCGTTTCACAACACCGCATTTCTCAACGGGCGCGGGTAGTGAGAGCGTTCAAATAGAGCGTAAGCTGCTGTTTACGCGGCTCTATGAATCTCCCGCTGACTTCTATGGAGGGATAGCGGCGAGTGCGCGCCGCACACAGATGTTGAACCCGTGTGAGGAACGCCACGTGTATGGGCTTGCCGCCGCGGGAGAACCCGCCACGGATCCCGGGCTCGGTTCATGTGCCAAGAATGTACGCGACATAAGTGGGCTTTTGGTAAATTTGCTCGAAGCGAACTGCAGTTATTTCTCCAGGAAGCAAGAGGCCTGAACAAACTTCAATGAGAGAAGGGCTCTAGGTTCATACCAGTCGTCCTAGTTTATTCCAGGTATGTTTATTTATTGGTTATGCGATAGCGTAAACCCCTCGCCAGAGCAAAGACCCAGCGTAGTCCAGAAAATCTTGATTGGCTGGCAGGCAGTGACGCCATCAGCGACGTCACCAAAAACTTGTAGGGCTAACTTAAGCTCCGCTTTAATGGTATGATGCGACAGCGCAATGGGTTAATTCACTTATATGCACAAGGTCATTCTCTACTTTACATTCATAGATCCCTGGGAGTCCTGTTACCCCTCCTGGCGCGGTGGTGAAGCGGTTAAGCGATGCGCCATTGCCCTGCGATGGCAGGTGCTCCCAGCGGTGGGCTTTGTTCGGCACAGGTTTCTCTTCCCGAGCGAACAATCATTAATTTAACTGCCACCTGCCACGGTTGGCAGTTTCCTCGGTATCCGGTAAGCAGGTTGGGATGACTCCACAAGGTCACGTGACCTAGGTGGCTTACCTGCCTCCTAAGTGGGGTGGCCAGCAGCCGTTCTCGTGAATTTTCGGTCACAGCGGCGACCACGCACACACCGGATTTAATTGGGAACGGAGCCTTTAACGTGATAGCGTTAAAACCGAAAATCTTATTGGCTGGAAGGGCGTAACGTCACCAGACTGGAATTAACGTCGCCAGAACGGATAATGCCCATTGGTGGAGGGAAGTCTCGTCGCCAGACCAAGTTGGTCTCTGTGAAACCTCCACCTACCTAACCGCGGCAGGACGTATACGGGAAGTATTCGGGAAAGCCAAAGCGAAAGTTAAAGTCGTTACGTTCCTGCAGCGGTGACCAACCTCGGTGACTGACTGGTTGTGGCGTGAAACATTTGGCTTCTTCAAGCATCACTTTCGGCGGGTTCAGCCGCTGCCACAGCGCCCTCCCGTGCACATAAATGAACCCCAGGGGGTCCAAACCATGCCAGAGCCATGTCCTAAGTTGCTTTTAACAAAGTACAAGGCTGCTCTGCCACGTGAAAAATACATTAACCTAATTGTATTAGTCTGAGCAAACGAAGGGTGCCATTATATGTCGTGGATGATACATAGCGGAAGTGCACGCAGCTGTTGCCTCGTCCGCGTACAGGTCCGCACGTGGGAGCCTTCAGGTGAGAGCTTTGTAGGAAACCTTTAGAAGCTGCCAAAATTATAAGCGCGAAGTAGAGAGAGAGAGACTTTAACGAATAAAGGAGAGGACGAAGTAGAGAGATTTTGCATAGCGCAATCCGAGATCCGCTACCGCGATCCTCTGACGTGAGGACCCAGCTTCACCTCTGCAGTGGCAGGTGTACACCCCTCTGGACCACTTGTCCATGCGCAGGCAGCTACTTGCGAAATTAGAACACAGTAGCCGAACTCGGATCGCGCCATGCTAAAAGTCTGTACAGTCGGGCGTACGGCTTTAGAAGGTGACCGCCAAAATGTTCTGCACTTCTAATCCAAACATTAGTTGTTGGCTTCACCATAGCCGTTCTGCGGGTTCGTATCCTCTTGCTCGTTTAGTCAACGAAGTGGGAGGGAGGATTTTCATAGTAGGCCGTTGGCTTTTCTTTTTATACGCTCTGAATGAATACAACATTGTGCATTTGGACACAGCACGCTCTGAGTCTCCGACTGCACTCGCATTTACGCTCTGACCTGTCGTTGCGAGCTTATCCGCATCATCCGCCCTCACCCGCTTCTGGTTGCGCGCGTACAAACGGCCCACGGCAATTCAATAATTTCGACAAAGCTTGAAGCCACTCCGCCGACTCATCTTGCGTAAGAAGCGTAACACGTAAGAAACTTCGTCTGCTGAAGAAAATATACTCGCACAAGGGCTAAAAATTTTCAGGGAAGGAAAGACTGCAGAAATTTCAGATACGCCCAACGGAACTTTCCACCACCACAATGCTGAGTAAATTTCACAAGCCACATATTGAGATGCCTCGAATTCATCATAATGTGCTTGGCAGAGGAGCACGTGTGCGTGTGTGTGTAAATCAATCAGGTTTCAGCTTTCTAGAAATGTTTAGGGGAAGCCGGCACAGCTACCACGCACCGTTCGTTAGTGGACATGCGCAGTTTGTCCTCAACGCGCCAGATGGCGCCAGGTGCTGGCCAGCTGCGAGCACATCTACCGCGTCGGTACCATCTACGCATTGGCTGTGCCGGAACGCGGTAGCAGTTTGTGCTATGATACATGCCTGTTTGCAAACACCGACACTTCCGCTTATCTCGCTATTTGTGAAGGGCGCGCACATTTACATGTGCGATGACGTGTTGGAACATACTTTGTTTTTCTCCTAGAGCAAGGTATCGTGTATGCTATCGAACCCTTGCACCGCAAGACTCTCTATCGCTCTTTCTAACAACGTCGATAGAGTCGCTTGAGAGTCGTGCGCAAAAACGGGCCGTGCTGCCGAATAGGCCAGAAGCGGCATCTGCCTTAGGAATGAGTAAACAACCGAAACAAAGGACCGCAATAAGTGAGTAGTTACTCATTAGTATCGACCCAAGCGCAGCCTTTGCGGCTGCAAAGGAAAGCTGTGCAGGTCTTAAAGAAATGAAAGACAATTTCGTCCTGGTCAGGGGTTCGAACCCGGGACCATCGCCTGTCCGAGGCTGTCGCTCTACAAGCTGAGCTAACTAGGAAGGCTAGCAGATGGTAGTGCTAGAGCGAATTAAAAAACAATTCGAAGCGGCTGCTGTTTCCCTTAAACATTGGAACAAACAGAGAACCGCTTCTGCGCGTACGTATTAGAGATTGCTCCGGAAAGGAGATATTCTTCACGTTGCATGCTGCACTCATATCACCGGTCACGCATGCAGGTGCGCATGCCTTAAATATTGTGCGTAGCCTCTGTGCACAACAGGACAGCAGTTCTCATAGTTCGTGTTCCACAAACCATTACGCAGCAGTGCCCTAGCGGTTAAAGTATTCTGCCGCTCAGTGGGACTTAGCAGTTCATTATTAGGCCGCAACCTACACAATGCGGTAAATTCGCTTGCGTGCCCAAATTTTTTCGCTTGCCGGTGAATGTGGTTGGGAAGCTCTCATACTTCGCAGTGTTGTTTTGAACATGAACATTTACAAGTTTTCTTTCTGCGTGTAATACCGGTTTTCGCCGTCCACACACTTATTGAGGGGAACTCTAAACACGTGCATTTAGAGCGAAAGGAAGTACTCAGATCATAACTATACTTAAATTACTACAGGTTTGCATGTATTCTCAAGATTGAGAACCACCTCTTTTCAGAGCTCGATAACCTTGCTGACAAGGTTTAAACAAGTGAAAGTGGGGTCAGGTCCAATTTTCACGTGATCGGTGCTTACGACACAAGTTTGCAACGGCGACACAACAAAAAAGTAAGTTTTGATACGGTATATGGAAAGAGTTGAAATGAAACAAGCAAATAAAATCGCTGCGTTCGGCCAAGTGGCAACTTCTGATATATCACCGGGCCATTAGCACCTAATAGAACTAAGAAGCGTCAGCGCCTGTGTTTAGCCAGTGGTGCACTAGATGATTTAAAAGACTCGGAAGGGAGGAAACTACCGTTTACAGCAAACCCTACATGTTAGCATAAAGTCGCTATGCTTAAAGTAGCAAAAGCCAAGTCTGAAAGCAAGAACACACACGCAAAGAACATAACCAACAATTCTGGAAAAATCACTTTTGTACGGGAACCAGTTCGCGAACACATTTTTTTTTCATATACTCTGAGATTTCACTATAACAATCAATACTCGTATAACCGCAGATCTCCTGTCGGCAGGCTTGCATTTATTTTTGCTATTAGTGCTTTCGCTATTGTAAAAGCATTCCCCAATTGGTTTTCTATGGCAGTCTTAACTTCTCGATGTGAGCTATGGAAACAATTTGAAAGAAAGATCTTACTATACATCGCAAGAATGGGCTGTTACCTTCAACATTTACATAACTGTACCTTTCAATTTTGCGATATTAAAATTTTCATCCAAGAATGTTGGACATGAGAGATGATAGCTACTCCTACCATGTTTGCATGCTTGGGCCCTCAGCTTCTATGTATCGAAGTTCTGCAGACAGGTGGCACTAAATGTTAAAAAAAAAATCGTTTCAGTGTTTTAAACAACACTATTCTGAAATGAGCTACTAATAAGCTACAATATGGGATAAACACACACACACACACACACACACACACACACACACACACACACACACACACACACACACACACACACACACACACACACACACACACACACACACACACACGCGCGCGCACACACACACACACACACACACGCACACACACGCACGCACACACACACACACACACACACACACACACGCACGCACACACGCACGCACGCACGCACGCACACGCGCACACACACACACACACACACAGCACAGTCCGGCTATAGCCGAATAAGTTATAAAGTATTCACATCAAAAGCTGATGATGGCTGTGCTTCGACTTGCCGAGAGGCTTTTCGTATACCAGATTACGGTGCGACGGTATTAGGTCTTTCCAAAGCACCACGCAGCCTTGAGTCTAGGCATAAAGTGCTAAAATGTGGCATACCTTGGCGAGGTACCCGTGCTCCGACTCAGGCGTACCGTAGAGGTGCGTCAGGGCTAAGCAATCCTGAAAAAGGACGAAAGAAAAGATGCGCAATAAGTCACACCATTCGGCGCCCGAATTCCGAAGAAGCCTAAACATTTGCGCGCTGGCGAGCAACATTAGATAGGGATGATACGTCACGTCGTGTGTCTTACACATCCAAGTCGAAAGTCAAGAGCATGGACACCTTGGCGAAACGACCGCTGTGTTCTCATCGTGCATCGCGACTTGTGCTGTTAAGTATTTGGAAACTGGGGACAGAGTGTACGGAGGCACTCTTTAATGATGACAAAGGTGTGAAGCCGATAAAGTAGATGATAAGAGATTTAAACGAGGAGATAAAGGTGGAAATGATAAAGCATGCAGTGATAAACACAAAAACATAAGTCACACACATAAGCAAACAGGAGTGTTCACAGGGAACCTTCAAAAACAGGAAGAATCTTTAAAAAAAAATGCATCCGATGCACACAACAACGTGGCTGAGATTACTGCGAGGTCCCGGGAGATTAGCGCGTCTGATTTAAGAATACTGGTGCAGCTTTAAGTCAGTTTAAAGTCTTTTATGTGATGAAGTTGAAAGGTGATGTACTTAAAACGTGTAAATTCAGTGCTGAAGGATTTTGTGCGGTGCAGCAAAACTTGTTCTGGAACAAATTGGCATCTTTCCCATGACACGGACTGTAAAATTGAAGCGGTTTTTTAGCATAATAGGTGATAGGAAATCTTATGTATCTATTGAGCGATATATACTGCAATACGTTGGAGGCTCTACAACATCATTCGAGGTTCTGCTACCTGGCCGTTCTAATAGAGGAGATCCCAAGTAGAGGATTTCCACACCGGCCTCAATTTGCCGCCAGCCTTAATGTACTTGTATTTCCTTTCTTTTTTTCCTGATATCATTGGGATTCCATTTTTCAGTATGCCTTCGGCAACGACTTCTATAATTAACTCCAAATAATCAGTAGAACGTTGAAGTGTCAAAAAACATTTAGAGCTGCATGCAGCAGCCAGATGTAAGTTTGTTGTAGGGTGTGCAAATAACCGGCGTCGCAGTCGTCAGTTAATGCACCATTTGCGTCAGTACTTGCTCAAAATCATAGAAAGAGAATTCGAAACGGAGAAAAGTTGCCAGAAACACTGAGAGTTCATGATGACGGTGCTCACAGAAGCGTCATAAAGCTATGCCACGTTGTATACCGCTCAGCAAATGCCTGCGAAATCCGAAAGGAATGCGGAGGAAAAAAAAAAAAGCTAGAAAGGTTTCTTTAAGTGGATGAAAAAAATGCGCATTTGAGACCGACTTGATCCTTACTGCGTCAATCCACCCTCGATTGCGAAAAACCGGCCGCAGAAGACGAAGGTGCTATTCATCATAGATGCGAGCGCAGTCGGTGTCTGCTGTCAACGATGTGGTATTTGCGCATCTAAATGTTTTCGTGCTTTTCCCTCCGACCCGAACCAATCGCTTATGGCCTTTACGACAAAGAAGGCATTCATTACTCCGCAGTGGAGCTGCGAGATCAAAGAACGAAATTGCGAAATGTTTGCGGGGGTTAATGGTTGGTCTGGGTCACCTTGTGATCTGAACGCCAGTGATTTGGCAAAGTGCGTTCTCCTGCTGCATAGAATTTCCTGTCTTTTTGTAGTTCCTGAGCAGAGCTAATGCGGGGTCGACTTGTGCCATTTGCAAATTAGCTATTATTGCGTTTATAGAGGGCATGAATTGGCAATTAAAGCTTCATCCCAGTCATACAAACAGGTCATCCTCGTATTGGGACACCAGAACATATCAGCAAAGACACGGCATACTTTGCAATGCCGTTTTGTTACTTTTATGTTGCATAACTGTCTTTATTGCTGCACTCTCTTATTACAATTTTTTTTCCTTAGGGCGTCATAAAGATTGCTGACTTAGCAAGATTGCTTTTTACTTGTTTTTTTTTTCATTTTCTGTCTATATCTATTATGCTGTGTATTATAATGTCAACCCTTGTACATTTTTGTTAACTGGTGCGAACAACTGCTGCCGGCGCCCCTGGAAGGCAGTAATGTCTTCTCATGGGTTAAAGTGAATACATTCCGAGACATTCCGTGGAAATTCCAGGTTTGCCGTGACTGCCGTTGTCAGAGACATTACGCGACGCTTATTAGTAACTCCCGCGCCCTCTATTTTTTCCGTCCATTTATTTTCTTCTCTTATTCGGTGTGCATTATACCGGGCTTTCCAAACTGCGTTAAAGCGTACGTACGAGTATGCAGCCAGAGCGTCAGACACCAGAGAATCCCCTGACTCGGGTGAGCTTCACCACGGTGTCTATGAACGGAATGACACTTAAAGACACCGTCGTGAACGTCTCCATAGTAGTTGCGGAAGACGGCTGAGCTGCTCGAAATGGCATTACGTGACTATAGTACTCCTATCTGCTGAAGTGGACTCGCCTAAAGTTGCTCACTTGACAAAAATAAGGGTGGTTGTTTGGAGGCGGCGCGCCATGTTTACATGAAGAGGGGGGGGGGGCTTAGCGTAGCCTTAACAATGAGCCGACAGTGACCAGGTGTCTTAGAATCAACTGCGTGTGTAAAAATCCGCGCATTGGTGTGTAGGCGCTGCCACTAATGTATGTTTAATAAATGCACATGTCCAACATTCTCGGATAAAAAATTGTGAAATTCGAAAGATTGTGAGACACTGTTATAAAAATATTGAAGTTAATGGTTCATTCTTCCGATACGCAGCAAAATTTTTCCTTTAAAATGTTTCCATCGAACGCATCGACCAGCTAAGACTGCCATAGAAAACCAATGGGGGAACGCCTTTGATGATAGCGTAAACGTTAGTAGAAGAAAGCACAAGGCTTCCATCGGGTGTTTTGCTGATACATTGATTGTTATTGTGAAATCTTACATTATATGAAAACATTGTTATTCGTACTCGGTTTCCCACTCAAAAATGCTTTTGTCCATAATTGTTGGGCATGACAAAAAAAGGCGCTTTCAAATGCGCATTTCTCGACGCATGATTTACAACAGCATTTAACAATTAACTGACATGAAAACGTCGCGCTATGCTAGCATTCCTCGACGTTATCAATAAAAGAGTTGCCAGAAATCAGAAGCTATTGGAGGCTCGCATTGGAAATCGTTCAGAGCATACATCAGCGCCTAATATAGTCGCACTCTAATTTATTCATTGCCCCGCCGCGGTGGCTCAGTGGTTACCGCGCTCGGCTGCTGACCCGAAAGACGCGGGTTCGATCCCGGCCGCGGCGGCTGAATTTCTTGAAGGCGAAATTCTAGAGGCCCGTGTGCTGTGCGATGTCAGTGCACGTTAAAGAACCCCATGTGGTCGAAATTACCGGAGCCCTTCACTACGGCGTCTCTCATAGCCTCAGTCGCTTTGGGACGTTAAACCCCAACAAACCAAACCAAACCAATCTAATTTATTCACGTAGTAAATGCAAGAAATCAATACTTTTCGCGAACAGTTTTCCGCGGTCGAACGCTTGGCGTAGTTTCAGTTGAAGTAGCACGCGCACATTATTGCGGACACTACGCTATAGCAACTTTGAATCTGCCGCAGGCAAAAGAGGAATTTGTGCGCCACGAGGAAGTCATGAATGGAGGAGTTATCGAGGAGGATTCTTGAGTGCCCATGTTTCATGGTTAGAGGTCGCCCAGTGACATCGGAGATCGCGCTTCGTTGCGGTCGTTGGGCCTCCGCAAAAGGCCTCGCTCTCAACATGTGCGCAGCGCAGTGACTGAAGAGCTTTGAGAGCGAGAGTGGGATGCGAAGAGAGCGAGAATCATTTTATTGAAGCGAGATTCAGGAGTTCGACGCTCCGAAGACACGGACTGTGTGAAAGGATGAAGCAAGGTCTCTCTGCCTTCAGATTGATTTTTTTTGCCCCCTTTTTGTTTGTACTACAACATCGCTATGCATCTGACGTCAATTGACTGCTGAGGCGTTCCGCTTTGAAAGTCGCTGCCAAGCTGTCGGTTATTTTCCATTCGCAGTTCGGGAGCTAAAATCGCAATGACCTGCGGATGCCTCAACACTCCCTTCTCCCTCCGCCTGCGCCCTTTCTCATATTCGTGTGTGTGCGTTAGCACTCAAATAGCGACACATCGTAACGTACAATTGAATGCATATTTCTTTTGATATAATCAAGCGCAGGCAGGGAAAATCTTTCCAAGGCATAAAATCAATGCAAATGTCAAACAAGACTCCTCGATGTACTGTGTTGATGAAGTTCTGCTGAGCTGCAGGTTTTCATAGGCTCATTTATTCCGCATCCACCATAATTAATACTGTACACAGCAATCTATAAATCCATACATAATAACGCCATGCCACTATAGGTACGAAGTAAAGCAGGAACTTGAGCAAGCGCGAGCATACGCTGAAGAAGATGGCCAAGTTAGCGGAGCTGCATAAAGTGAGAAATTACGCGGCCACATAATACCAGCCGCCTTTGCAGCTGTCTTAGTCATGAAATTCTGTGGCGTATCGCACAAGACCGCGTGTGCTCTAATTCTGGCTGACAGTCGCATTTTGATGAAGGCGAAGTACAAAAAGAATATAATGATAGAACAGGCAGTGTAGTGAGATTTAAGTGCACTTCAGAGAGATTTATGAATCAAAGTTAATCCGCAGCACTGCATTCCTACGCCCGTCATTTCAGAAACTACAGCTTTAGACCTGAAACGTGACTAACCAGCAAGCTCGGCCGTCAGACAAGGTCAGGGGGAGGGGGGTGGAGGTGTACGAGGATGAGGGTGTATACACTGTGGAGGCCATGTGCGTGCAGATACAGTGCGCCGTAAGTTCTTGCGAAAGAGGGACGCGATAGCGAAGCGAAGGCTATCTTGGCTTACACGACAAATATATGCTTTGCGCATTGTTGGTGTCTGGTTGCGAAGGGCTTATCCACCGCCTGTCACCTTGCTCTGTAGTAGACTACATACCTGGCTCATGCCGACTGCATAAGTACTGAACAGTCCGCCGGCCCAATGCTATGCCAGTCATGCAGTTATGGGCGACCTAAGAAACGAACAGACAAAATATATTATCGAATGACAGAATGAATTAATTCTTGCGTCATAGTGCGTCTCCTGTCACTGATGTGTTGCAGAGAATATTGCCTCGATGCCATGGCGCAATCATTGTCAGAGGCCAAAGAGCAAATAAGATGATGAAAACACCGCTGCGCCCTTCTCCACACGTGAAGACGCGAGTTGTTCTTTGCCTGAGGTCAATTTCTGCCTATTTCTAGAAACTGAGAGGGATGTGGGAAAGGAGGAAGGCGCACGTCTCGATGTCGGTGCTTGTAGCTGCAAGTTGGCGAAGTAATAGCGGTCAAGGTTAACAGACGTTCCGTTGATGCAGTACCGCCTTGCCTCGGCCTCTGGTATAGCCTGTGGAAAGCAATGAACGATTCCAGGGGGCCTTTTGCGATCTGTCGTAGAAAGGAGAGCTTTATGCTTGTTCTTTGCAAAGACGAGTCTTGTCATCACAGAACCTGCGAAACGAAACTCTGCGATTCTTTGAGCGTGTCTTGGGTGAAAGGCCAAAACGAAATCTCAGAATGATGGTGTGCGTGTGATAGCAGGCTTCGTATAGGAATAGGCGCTTCTCGACATCTGTTGGAGTTTATGCAAGCGGTTGGAAATATCATAGCGCATTTTTATATTGAGGTTTTTTTTTATGTGTGCGTCAAATAAACCATCTGCTGGACACAGAAAAAAATGAACTTTCATTCGCGGAGTTCTGACGCAGAACCCCGCGTAACAACCACGCAAGTCATCTAGAATTTTTTTTAATGTGTTCACCCATGTCACGTCTTGCCATGACTTTTGTAACTTGGAATCTCACTCTCAATGATGATGATGATGAATTTTTATTGCTCTAGGGCATCTGTGGCCAACGAACTCCGTGGCACAAGGATTTTGCCTCTACTCAGGGTGGGGTTAAATACCCATTTCCCAAGCACTTCACCTTAACTAAGCCGGGTACCAGACCAGGGGAAAGCTTGTATGTACCCATTGCACCACAGGTGGGTACCCGGCGACACTGGGCATCGAACCCTGCACCTCCCTTATGCGAGCCGGATGCTCAAACGACTACGCCACCGCTGCGGTTTGAATCAGGCTCTCCTCTCTACACCTCAGTTCCTCCTGATGAGTCACTCTTCCTAATTTTCCGGCTTTTTTTTCCCTACAAACTAAACTTAATTGAATATAGTCGGCTCTGCTACCACCGGCAACGTTGCGCTATCATATACCGGAATTATTAAGAAAAACATATTCAGTGGCGTCCAAATTCAATGGACATCAGGGTGACCTAGTCGCATACACTAATAGCAACCTGTTGTGGGAGGGCTTATCTCTGGATGATGGCCAAAATTTCCAGTCTTCTCATTCACTTTATAATATATCTTATGATGTGGTAGTCGGATGGAGTTCCTACTGCTTGCGCATTGGAATAAGATGGCGCTGTATATTTCTTGCGGCGTGCGTGTACGCATTATTGTTCTCTTCCTCGTCTCCTTGCAATTGCAGGTCCTTTATCTCCTGGCCCTCTTCTTTCATACATAACAGAGGCCTGCAAGTTGTAACTTGCTTCAGTAAATTTGAAAAGAACGGAATTAAGCCAAAGCTACAACCACGCTGGGAGGCACAGCGTAAGCCAGAGGAATCTGAATGAATTTCAAGCACGCAATTTAATTCTTCTTTTTTTTGTTTCAGAGTGCTTAAAAGAACCAGCCGTGAGGCGCACCTGCACCTGCACAAGAGCTCGCATTTGTAGTGGCAAGAATCGGCCTTCTGGGAATTGTATCGGGCTATGGATCCTGTTAACAGTTGGTGTACCCGAAGTCACCTGTACCACAGGGTGACTATAAACCAAGTTGGAACCCATGAGCCTGTGCTCTCCAGCTCAACGGCACAACCACTTGGCTAGAACGGCAAGTCCTGGCTCCTGGCTAGGCTGCTATGTCATTTATAATCTTCCCTCATTTCGTGAAACAAACAACAATATTGATATCGGAGCAAAAACAAAACAATCAGACAAAAACGCCACGTTAGTCCCCAAGCCCACGTCCTCACCGTTCAGCCCCACAATGGCGAGAACCGTTGTTACGTCTCCAACACGGGCTCGCCTGAGCAGTGCTGTTCCTGTCGTCTCTTGAGCAGCTGTTCCCGACGCGAAAGTCATTTAGGTCGACATATTGTTCTCTGTTCCTCTTTCGCTTTTTTTTTTTATTTTCGCGCTAAGCCCATGTGTAGTGACAGCGTGTTTGCCGAGGTCTTGCTCGGAGGCCGCGGCGTTACGCGTGTGCGTGAGTACAAACCAGGCCGTTGTCCTGCGTCTAGCGAAGCTACTCTGAAAGGCAACCTTCGTGTCCGTCAGACACGAAAGGCCATCTCTGACCCTGTTGAAGTGCGGCCTCGGGGGCACGCTGCTTCACACATGAGCGTGTGACGCGGTGGATCCGGGTGACAAAGAAACTTGCTCCAGCGTGACAGCTGTATCAGTGTCAAGGGCATCGCTTCAGCGAAGGCTGGTTTGGTTACTAGACCGTCGCCAAGACAACTAATTGCTCGAAGACGCTGCGGCAGGAAAGCACTCTTTCTTGAACCAGTCAGCAGGCCTCTATTTCGCTTATACTCCTAATTTAACCTCTTGGCTTCGATAAAAAAACGACCTTTCGGCATCGATTTCGGCAAGACTGAACACCAACTCACATATCGCATTCTAGCATCTTTTGATTCCACGACTACAGCACTAAAAGGCTGTTTAATAAATACCGCTTGCCTTACAGCTGGTGTAAATGATGCGTGTACACGTAGCATAGACCCATGGTTCGTGCCTCATTTTCGCACTAACTACAAGCTACAAACACTGCACTACTCTCTTCCTAACATTCTTAAAAAGCATCAGGACACAGAACTTCTCACAATGAAACAGTTGCAGCAGTATTTTGTAAATATGTAACGTTTCTTTTTTCTTTTTTTCTTACTGTGTCATATGATTTCCAGTGTTTATTTTTTGATGTGATGTTAATCAGAGTACGACATCGTTCAATCTATTGTGTGTTGTCAGAATAGGTTCTTCAATGTTAAAAATCTATTTCTCATTACAAATAGTGATTCAAATCATCTGCTTTTCAGTTATCCCTTGTATTGTATTATATCTGCTCTTGTTTTTGTGATCTATTTATTGCGTTTCCACTGTTTTTGTCGCTTTGTAAAACCCAAGTGAAGGTTTCAGTGGCCACGTCAAGCTGCCCAGAGCAGCTTTTAGCCCTGAAAGCCTTCCAGTGTAAACTGGAAAATAAACCTTGAATCGAATTGAATTGATCCCACCGTCGATGTATGACGTGCGCTGGAACGTCAGAGGAAATGGGGACGGGAACAACAGCAACCCGAAAATTCTTTTCCACCTGTTCATAAATTCGCCCTTTCTATTCATGTCTAACATTCTCAGGCAAAAATTTTTGAATGCTGAAAAAATGTGAGATACTGTTATGGAAATATTGAAGGTAATGGTCCCTTCTTCCGATGCCTAACAAAATCTTTTTTTTTACGTGTTTCTATGTATCGAATCGAGCAGTTAAGACCGCCATAGAAGACCAATAGGGGACGCTTTTGATAGCGAAAGCGCTAAAAGCAAAAAAAAAAAAAAAATCAAAACAAAAACAAACAAACAAATAAAAACAATACAAAACAAGACTGCCGTCGGGTGGTCGGCGGATATATTGATTCTTACACTGAAATCTTACATGATATGAGAAAGAAAATGCGTTCATAAACTATTTCCGACTCCAAAAGGCTTTTGTGCAGAATTGTTGGGTGTGGATGCATCAGCTGTGGTATACGTATGCTCCCAGGAACTGCGACCGCAAAGCTTGGTAGGCGCCGTACTTTTTTCCTCGTTTTCGATAGCAGGTTCCCCTAAGGCTATGCTCGAGTATCCCTACGGTACCCTGAACTTGTCACTTTGGTAGTCGTGTGCAAGCATGACGGGACAAATTATACGCGACTGAATTTGGTAATGAAAAATATCTTACCGACACGACTTCACGTTCGCCGCCGGGACGACAGTTGCCACACTTATGATCTCTTTGGGAGCAGTTTTGTTGTTTCGAAACAGTTAACCGCCCCGAATGCCCTTGTTTTATTTTTCCTTGGGAGAGTACGTTTGCACTGATGATGACGTCAAGAAACAAGGCGCCGTAGCAAAGCGCGTGCGTCAGTGGTAGGCTCGCAGGTGCTAGTAACATACAAAGGTTCCCCAGAATAAAACAGCACTCCGCGGTTGTCTGAAGCGCTCCCGTTGTGACTAGCAGACTAACGCAGCGGAGACTTCTAGTGCGTTGAAATTATACTCAGAAAAGGTTGTCGCTGTTGCCTTTCAAGCCTACAAGCGATTAAAAAGCGCGTCAGTTTACAATTGTTTAATTCAAAATTTCTGGGAGCGAGGAGTCATCAAATGTCATCTATGGTTATTTTAAGGAAAGTGAGGCTGACCGATACCTTCTTCTGGCAGCGCAGTTGTGATGGGAATTTTTGAGGGCTCTCTTGATGTGGCGGAGATCTGTTAGTGATGACCGCCACCTTGTTTACTGTAGATAAATGCAACGTGCCGCGGGAACTCTACCTTGAAGCGAACGGAGTGTTTGTTGTTTGTGCTTTGACGAAGACGTAGCCGGTGGCGCTTTTGAAATGTCACTGGTTTTCGCAATCGCTGTTTTCTTGTTCTTGCTGGATTCGGGTCCACTGGATGGCCGTCGCGCCGAAAATAGTCGGTCGGTTGTGGACGTTGTCCTAGCAAAAATTTAAGTAAAAAATTAAGACCAGCGGCAATCTTTGCCGACCCTTGTTTATTTAGTGCATAAAGTTTAACCGAGCGTACTTTTAAGCGTCCGTAGAAAAGGCTGACTTGACTGAGAGTACGCAGGATGTAAAGAAGTGCTTGCGAAACATCTCATAATAAGAAAAGAAAGGACGAACAGGCTGTTTTTATATGTATATTTTTTCAATGAAATCAATGGGAACGAGCATTTTTTATATTTCTTTCTTTTATTTAAGAGGCCTTTGCACAGGAAAGGAAAGTGAAGCTGTTCAACGAAGCTGTCCAAGTCGATCTTTTTTCTCACTGCATGCGGGTTCCATGCATGTGATGTTCTCCTTAAATGTTCAATTCCTGAGGTTTTCAGGAAGTTCAGAATATCCGGTAAGCTTCGTAACTTTTACGAAGTAGAGCTGCACACTGTCCTTAATTCGAACTGCTGATTCATTCGAACTGACGCATCTAGCCTCGTCAGCATGAAGTTTATTAAAGATGCTGTTGTTAATTCTAACTCATCAAAGTTTGATAAAATTTTCGAGCAACTTTGATTTCGTATCATCGAGTCTGCCGCCAAAAATAGAATCAGTGTATCTTTAATTAATAGACTGTCACTGAGAAACGCAAGCAGGGAGAATCAGAAACGTCGGGATCAGAGTCAGGCTAGTTTTTGGTCGCACGCTTTAAACTTTTGGTCAGATGTTTTAGGGGAATCCCCCAAGGTGGAGTAGATTTGTAATAAGGGAGTAATTACTCATTGGCATCCACCTTAGCGCAGCAATACGGCTACAAACGAAAGCTATACAGCTCTCTTAGAAGCTTCGTAGTTAAAAGAAAAATTCGTCCTGGTCCGGGGTTCCAACCCGGGACCACCGCTTCACCGGAGCAGTCGCTCTACCAACTGTTTTGCTGAACGATGTTAGTTGGTCATGTAATGAGGAAGGACGAAGAATAATTGGTAAGAATGCTATGAAACTTGAACGGTGACAGAAAGAAGATCACAGGAGGAATGAGGAAGATGTGTCAAGACGATGTGGAGGAATATTTAAGGGGGAGAAGCTCAAGAGGGAGTGCGCTAATGACAGGATGATGTGGAGACAGTTGATAAAACCAGTGATAAACGAGACAATGGAGTGAAGAAGTTTAACTAACTCGCTGCATTGAGTAAACTGTTCCTGTAATTCCATTATCGTGTTACGACGACCGTAGCTTTTTGGCGGTCCTTTTTTGCTTTGCCATTTCTTGTGTGCTGAACAGCTCCGGAGCCTCTTTTGTGTGCCATTGTATTTGTCGTTACTTATTTTGCCCTCATTATTACTCACTTGTTTGAACGTGTCGAATTTTGCTGTTTCAATGTGTTATACTGCACTTAACCAAATGTTACCCAAACTCTGCCTTCTGTATATTGACCATCATTTGTTATGAGTTGATTTGTTATGTGTGCTTTCTTTTAATCATTCCCCCCCCCCCCCCCCCCTATGTAATGCCCTCTTCTGGGTCTTTTGGGTAAATAAATAAATAAATATGTTAATGACCCCAAAGTTCCTATTTGATGCGACGACCAACATCATAGCTCACCTAGCTTTCTTACTGGGGCGTGCGTTTCTTGCGCAGCACACATCCTGCTCACATGGCAAAAAATAAAAAAAGAAAAACTTTCAAAGTTACTAAAAGGTGACACTATAAGCGCGAAGATTCCTTGCCACGGAGAATAGAAAGTATATCTGTATTAGTGCTCAGCGGTATTAGGCCTAGATTTCGGCCAGGTAAGGCCGCAATTCAATGCGTAGTGGCATCTGTTCTTTATCTCAGGTGAAGAATCAATCTGGTTCCTAAAATATCGACAGTTGATTAAACAAATACGACTTACACGCTGTACGCCGCACTGTGAAGGATTTCAGCTTTAGAGCCACGAAAGTGATGCCCAACTCTTTCCCTGTTGATTTCGTGGATGGTCTTAGAACTCAGCCCTTGTGAAACTTAATGATTCTCCCTTCAGCTGTAAACGTAAGTCGATGTCGGCAAAACCACTCCTGCAGGAAAAGCTACGTAATTAGGACAAAGTTATTCCCTTCACACAATGTCGCAATTTAACTAAGTTTTTATTTTGGAAAAGTAGTTTATTAAAACTTTGATCTTGCACCGACAAGGCACATTCAATAAACGTGTTCAGGCGGTTCCCCGTTTCATCAAGACGAGAAATGAATGTTCATATTGTGTTGATTTATGGGTGCAATTTGCACGGTGAATTTATTTAATTTTTTTTCGCAATAAACGAAGGACGCCAATTCGGCACTTCTCCAGAAAATTTGTTTCTTGCCCCACCTCCTCCATTTAAATGGACACCTGACATGCCGCGCAGCAAGTAACAATGATACGGGCCAAACACGCCTATTCCAGTATGACGCGGTAAAATGCAGCCTTTACCGCGTGCAGACGACTTTTATTCCAATCAGAGAGCATAAAAATCTTCGCTGAGGTGCTTGCAAATTTAACCAGACCTAAATATCGCCACATTTCAAGCATCTACAGCAGCCAGAAGTAGGCATTGTTAATATGCCTATTGCTAGCAACTGTGACTGTATACAAGGAAAAACAAGCAAAAAAAATGCTGAGAGCCGAAGCCTGCGCAAATCCAGTGTTCGGAGATCGAGGCGGCGAGACAATACCTTGAGCAAATTTGCTCACGCTGCACTGCACTCATACTTCGGCATATGCGAAAGAGCAGCAAATGCCAAGGTCTTCGAAAATGATTCGCCCCTCGGAAAAGCTTGGCATACAAAGGCGGAGCGGCGTTGCCTGCGCCGAGTTTGTTTAGCTGCTTTCAAGAGCTTCATGCGTTGGGAAACGTGCAGCCGGAACAAAGCACACCCACAACGTAGTCTATAATTTTGCTGCGTCGTCGGCTTGCAGGGCTGGCTCACATTCTGGGCGTGTTTGTCATGTCTCCATCGCGGCTGGGCTTTCCATGACAGGAGACAAGCATTGGGTCAACCGCAAAACAGCCTTCGCAACCGCGTCTCGGAAAACTGCGGAGCTCACCCTTACAAAATTTTTTAGACAGCCTATAGACTGTCCATAGACTTCTTTCTGTCTATAAAGTCTATTGACTCTCTATAGACAAATCCAAGAAAACAGTATATAGGCAATACAATTGCTATAGACAGTCTATAGACAATGTACAGATTTATGGCTATACGCTTTTAGTAGGCTCTTTTCTATAGACAATCTATAGTCTGTTAATAAACAAAAACAAATATCTATAGGAAAGCGACAGAGTCTATAAGAAGTCTGTAGACTATTTATAGACCATTTATATAATGGCTGCAGTATGAATATGCAGTGGGAGCGTTGCATTTATATGGAGAAAAAAAATTCTCCCACTGTTTTCGACGTTGTTTCGAGGGAAAAAAAACAGTGATTGGGATAGCTATATTCTGCCTTTAATTAGAGTACATAATCTCCAGGACATGGGGACATTATTTTATTTATTTATTTTGCCCCAGGGAAAAGCGCTACAAAGGGAAGTGTATAATACATAATAACACTAATACAAACAAGAGCAGACAGCAATAAATAACCAATACGTAGATCACACTTACAATAAGTGACCAACATAATTCATTTGAAGCGCTGACATCAGACCGAAACAATACAGGGTAAGGAATTGAGGCAATTGAAGAAGGAAGGTGGTCGCAGTCGTATGACGTGAGAGGAATAAAAGAATCCAAGAAGGTTTTAGTTTTTTAAGCAGAAATACCACTTTATGTATGTGATCTGTGCGGCATGAAATATATGAATGCGGAAGGAGTAACTCGTAGCAAATGGACTGATGGTGAAATATTTTCTGAAAAAGACACAGACGTGCAATTTTGTGTCGTGATGCAAGTGAAGTTTATGGCAGATGGTAAGTTGAGGAGAGAGCCTTCTTTCAGGTGGATACATGGGCCATGCAGCACCACCTTCGTAAAATTATTTTTGTCCATCATGAGAAAGTGAAAGCTCTCAATGTCATTCACCGCCAAAAAAATTCCTAAGTCAAGTCTTCTTTCTTCAAACCTGAGCTGATGTTCTGTATCTCACCGTTAATCAAAATGCGCTTCTCAAGTCCTCTCATTTCCATGAGCGTCACAGATAAAACAGTTCTTTCTCTTTGCTGGAAGTAACTATGCCTTCACGAACACTTAACAACGTTTGTATGAAGCATTTTCAATACAATACACACATAGCCGAGTGATATTTAAATCAAGTTTGCAAGTAATGGCGAAGTTGACAAATATTGAGAATGGCGACTCAGGCTCAGCTGAACCGTTAACTTTGACGGCAACGATACAACAACTCTTAAACAGCAGCAACAGCGCTTCTTCCAGCCATATGCGATAACAGACACATGAGCAACACAGCGGGCTCATAGCATGGCAACCGCGGCAGCTGACACCGCAGCGCGGTCGAGTCGTGCGCAGCAGTAACTTTAGCACTTGTCACATCCGGCGGTGACTGGACGGATACAGCGACCTTGGCAAAAGGAATCTGTTTTCTGCCCTCACAGGTGTGTAAGTGTTTGCCTCGCAATTGAGTAATATAACAACGCACGGTGAAACTTCGCAGTTATTTCGACCCTGAGAGCAGGAACTCAATTAAAACGAATCAGCAACCATGGAATACTACTCAGAGCGCCATGTTCCTTCACAATACTCGAAAAGTTGAGTGACTGCGTGGAAGCATAGGGGGAGCTCTGTGGCTTTCAATGGCAAACGGGCTGCAAAACTAACATTTTTAAGGCGTTGTAGCATTGCTACCATCACTTGCTCGAAATATGTCCGTCTGAGGCTGGGTGATGCCGGAACCCTACAGAAGGCATGCGCCCCACTACTTGCCCACCTTCGTCCGCCACCTATATTTCACCCTTCTGAAGCCTTTATTCACTACCAAACAAAGCCTACTAAACCATAAAAAAAACTTCACCCACTACCAAACACCAATCCTTCACACGCCAGACGGCGTCGACCAACCTTCACCATCCAGAAGCCGCCACCTACCACCAGACACACACCCCCACCCTCCAGAAGTCCTACCCACCACTATTCCATTCACTTTCATCCTCCGTACACCTCCACCCACGAGAATCCCACGCAGCACTGGAGCGAAAAAGCGAGGGCGAAGTATAATTCCAGGACGCAACGCGAAGGCCATAGTTGTAGCAGCGAAATGTACAGCCCATACCATTAACGCAGATCTGTCGCGTTAAACCGTATGATAGCCTGCGCATTTTTTTATTTCTAAGCCCCGTTAAAAGACAGCTGTGCATTATGACAATAACTGCACAGGATGAGCCTGTGGACGATATATAGCAGTTTCATGAACCAAAAAAGAAAGCGTACAAGTAGACAGCATCAAGGCTGATCGCTGGCCCAGGCATTCTTCTGACCGATAGCAACAGCAGGCCACTGTTGAAAGCAAAATGGATGCATGCTTGAGTAACAGGTAATAAGCAAGAAAAGCGATCCTCAAACAGACTCCAGCTCCACCCACACGTCAGAGCGTTGCGCATTGCGACATTCGAACGACGCACGAGTACAACGACACGTGCTGCCACAATGTAGGGTTAGCTGTTTCAAGGACTGAACATTTAAATGCACCGTACTGCACGTGTATACGTCTCACTGCCACGTCTCCTCACCTTTCGCAAGCTCTGGCCGATTTGGCAACCACGTTTCGTACGGCATTTCGTGGAACGGGTTGAATCCGTCGAGACTCTCTGGCTTCCGATGAAGCAATTCAGGCTTTTATTTTTTATTTTTCTAATCTGGTTGATAAAATCAATTCACCTCACACGCCTGCCCTTCTTTTTTTCATCGTTCATGTTTTATCAGGCTGCGTAGCAGCCCTTTACTCCTCAGCAAAGAATGAGCTGCCAATATGTGCGGTTTTTA